>NC_091823.1:89045058-89345058 GCF_038994185.2 Dermacentor albipictus
AAATAAAAACACGGCTCTCAATACACTTACTACTCGCTGTTACCGTCTTCAATCAGTTTACGACGGTCTCCTATAGAGACGCTCTCAAGCTTACGCTGTGACTGTGCTGCGCGTGGCGCGCAGGTCTGTGGCTTCTTATGTATTGTCTCACACTCTGCATTTTTTCTTCAATGAGCAGCTGTTCTCGTCTCGGCGCCATTACGGTAAATGCGACAGCGCCGCGGCGACACGAACTGTTGCGGCGCGACACTTGCTCATGTCCATGCGGCCTGGTGTTGTTATCAACCTTATCGAATGCATGACCCGACCCTTAAACATTTCTCAGTGCTTCAGTGATGGTTTGAATGCTTGTTTAGAGCTTGTTCGTTATTCAAACGTATGCTCTTTTGTGTGCTGTATGGTTGATCTAAATGGATTTGCCTGCTTACGGGGATATGACCCATTGCATTTGTCTTAAGTGAAGGACAGGTTTCTCGTTGGGTAGGTCTGCTACATTTTCCCAGCTGCTAATATTGCATGCAAAATACCCGCGTTGAATCGCCACGACTTCTATTGGCACAGCCGGTGGACGCTACGCAACAACAACGCTATGCGAATATATGACACGCAGAGAACGACACGAAACCACAGAATTGACGATACGAAGCGTTGAAGTGGAGGAGCGAGCAACTTTATACACTTTCTAGATATCCGCCTGCCAACGAAAAAATGTGGGCAGATCACGTAACGTTGTGCAATCAAAGGCTGCGCGTAAGGTTACGCGATAAAAAAACACTTAGCCTTTCCACGCTAAGCGTGTCAACACAGTCCGCGAAGCCTCGGAACGAATTACGTACCACGCCAACATTTAGGTCGACGAGTTCCTGCCAAAAAGATTGCCAAGTGCGATTACAAAGCAAGAGAAGAGCCACACGCATCTGCGTATACCGCGTCGGTACTGCGAGGAGACACCGCGGCACAATCCCCTCAATCGCAAGGTGCGCACGGGCTACAAAGTGGGCGTGGCCCAGGCACGAATAATTTTTTCTTCTGTAATGGTATGTGCAAATTTACAGGCGCGACCTTTACACAGTATTATACGGTATATAGCTTGCATCAGCTTGCAGCTGGTCTATACTTGCAGAAGGACGCAACAGCTATGCCGCGATTTACGAAGGCTACCGGACTGAGCGACAGTTAGTGACAAAGCACTGAAAAGTTGCATTACGTCTTCCATTACGTGTGCGTGTGCGTGTGTGTGTGTGTGTTTGTGTGTGTGTGTGTGCGTGCGTGCGTGCGTGCGTGCGTGCGTGCGTGGGGGGGGGGGGGGGGTGCCATCTGAAAAGTGGTGGCCACTTTTCCGGGATGTGGCACTTCCCCGCCTAGTTTGGTGGAGATCTAACCATTCGCCCGTCCCATCGGGAAATAAGTATTCGATGTTAAACAAATATGCTTCGCATCCATCCGTGGCTGGGTCAGCCAGTAATAAGAGCGCTCTCAGTTATAAACCGCGTGACTTTCCCCTAGACTATTTGGACTTCGTCTCGTCCGCTTGGTCGTGACTGAGAGCTCCTCAATGGGCTGCGCCGCCCGCCTCCTGAAGCAAAAATAGGCTCTTAAAGATGACGTAATGTTACCTTTGGTACAACAGAATACCACATATAGCGTCTGGTTTGCTCGCACAGTGAGCGTAGTGACATGATGAGGTGCTTAGCTGGGATACTTCGGGCAGCAATGAGCCATGCATAGTAGATGGCACCAGATGCTCCCATAGTAGGGAAGAAGTACGTCAAATCCAGCGTCATTATGCGTAATAATAAACTGTACACCCCCAACTGCGATCATGTTAAGCCACTCGAGCATAAAACAAGTCAGCACGAAGAGCACGAGCACGAGTTAGAGACAGCCAGTGTTGCGGATAATGAGCCCGCTTATTACATCCACACGGAAGCGAAACACTGTTACAAACCGACAACCCAAGAACTTTTTTTGTTCCGGCTTCTTTTGTAACGCTCTATAAAATGACGCCAGGAAAGAGTTCCAGCTTTTTCATGTCCGAATGACTGTTACATACGATATATATACAATCTATACATGCGACGCATCTTTCTGCCGTAAGCACAAAACAAACTCTGGCTTAAATTACCACGTCATGATAGCTGGTGTAGGAACAGGAGCGAGGGAGTTTCAAGAGAAAAATTCAGAACTTATTAGCGTAAGAGTAACGGCAGAAATCTTGCACAAATCATTTTGCAGACTATTAAGTAACCTATTTATGCAAGTGCTAAATCACCATAACCGAAACTATCTGCATTCCGCCTTCTTCATAATGCACCTGCCGCTACGGAAAATCAAACGCCCACGCTCGTGTTCAGCTCCTGGAGTTCGGGCAACGTTTCCTCGTGAGTGGTTGCCGCGTCTACGGCTCTGTGACTCAGTATTCAACCGACGTGTTTAGCGGAACTATGATTGATTTCATTAATCATTATTTTTTTAAATTTGTGCCATGCGTAGTGCATAAGCTACGAGCTGCAAATGACCTTGTGCGCGTGCTGCTGGCCGTGGAAGGGTTAAATTGGTGACGAGCATTCTGTCGTGGAGAGTCCGGTAGCAGCGTGTCCAGCAAATCTGCAGGCCGCCATCGGCCATACCGTGCTAGATAGGCCGGTTGTCGCCCGTTACATCACCGACGTTCGTGTGTCAGCCGCACGCAAAACGGTAACACCGATGCCAGCAGGCTTCGCCCGTTCTCGCTCAAGCTCTCTAATTCTTCCACTCTCCTTTGTCTTGCCAAGCCCAATAAAAGCTAGCTCGTCCGCATCTATCGGCAGCACATACGCTCACTCCAGCGGAAATTCGGCGAAGAAACTATGTTAAACTTCTTTCGTTCTTCATTGAAATAAAAGTCAAGGAGACGTTGGCACGAGGACGCAGTTCCGGCCACTCCTCTTCACATGAGAAGCATAGAAATGCATCAGAAGTGAAACAACGTCACAAAACTGAACGAAAGGCACTATAAAGTGGCATTTTAACAACACATTATAAAATTATTTTTTGTTATCGGTGACAAATTCTCAAAGCACGAAATTTCCAAAATCAATTTTGGTGCCCTGTTCATTTTGTCGGATCACTCAACTGAGCACTGACTATATATGTTATTTCGTCTAGAGTTCTTTTTTTTTCATTTTATTATTCTGTTCATTTTTGATTGCGTTCCTTCAATTCGCCTAATCCTTCACCCCTCCGCTACTGCGGTACGCATCATGTATGGGATTAATCAACATCATCATCATTATGAGCAGCAGCAGTAGGGGACGAATTTTTTTACAATATTTTTCCTAATCCAAAAGCTACCTTCCTCTCACGTTTGCTTGCCAAACTAATGGCAGCATAATAAGTTTTCTCACCTGCGCGTAGGTGCCCAGTTTGTTCGATGGGACGGCCCATACGTAGAATGAGGATCTCGTGATCAGGGGCGCTATGCAGGATGCGCCGAGTTTGGCGAAACTCGGGATCTTCACGAGCTCTGGCGACACCCCAAAATGAAAGCACGAATGGTACCGAGACACAGTTTATCTTTCGACAAGCCTCCAGTTTCATTGGTTTATCTAGATTCACTCTGGCTGGCTATCATTTCTTGGGCGTTGCCTTCTGGGCGGTCGACAAACTGGGGCTCACGTGATCATACCGTCGGTGCATGGTCGTGCCTTCTTTCACTTGTTTGTCGTTCCACCGAGTGCATTACATGCAGAAGCAAGTTGTAAAACAAATGCATTTAGTACAATATTATTAGTTACTTTAACGTGGTTTAGAAGCATTTTGAAGCTTACGAGATGTGCACTGAATGCGTCTTAGACTAATTTGTAATTTAGTACCCTTCGCATTATACCACGAGGGAGCGCTGTAGTGGCGTCATCACTAGTGTTCCTGTATATGCTCCCGCAGGGAGCAGAGTTGCGCATACCTTTTCCGGCGCCGCTCGCACACCTATTGGCCGAGCGCGAAAAATGACGTCAAATGATCCGCGCCGCTGCGAAGCCAACTTTACGGGCGCATCGCCGACTCATGCGAACTCGTCGTTTCCGTCAGTGCCATCGCCATTGCAATCAGCGGACCGTCGATCGTGCGTTGAGAGGAGCAGCTGCGGGTTTCAGGTTTTGTATTCGACGATGTGAAGTCAAGGACCTTGGTGAAGTGATACGAAACACATCGTACTGGCACTTGTATTGTGCCAGTACGATGCCAAAAATGTGTTGTCAGATTCCAGTCTGCACTGTGTGAATAAATACTCTGCAAGTTTGCCATCTTGATGTGATTAGTGCAATAAAAATAACCAGTTGTTACTCTTAATAGCTTTTCGCCTTTCCATTTTCTTTGAATACTGCCCCCAAGGTTCCAAGAACCAGCACACTTGGCGTGCTGCCAGCAGCCGTTCATGCATTCCCTTGTATGAAATAAATTTGATCTAGAAGCTCTTGCATCTTGAATATTTTTCTACTTGCAGATTTGCTGCTACTATATAGCTGATTAGTCTGCGGTATGAATGAATCCTAAAAGTAAGCTTTGCTTAAAATGTGCGCATGTGAACATTTTGAAATGCGCTTAAATCAATCAAATCAAATCAAGTTTATTTCAACATACAACAGATGCTGAGGACCATGGACAAAAAGCCAGCAAGGCTTGACGTGGTCCATGGCCCCGTTTTACAGGCAGCAACAAATGCAACAAAGGATTAGCATGGTTAAATACAGTAGTAATTGGAAAAATAGGATTTCCACACTAATAATTACGAAACATTAATCATGATAACTATGAGTAAGTGTAACGAAAACACAAAAAAAGTACGAAAACAACAGCTATTCATGAAATACATCACAAATACACAAATACACAAATACACGGTGTCTTCCTACGTAACAATATAATAAAACAAATGCAGCACTATGTACATCGTTATTACGACACAATATATAACATTATTTAATACAGTAACATATACAGAAGGATTCGATACGCACAATAAAAATAAAATGTTTATACAAGAATTGAGCCTGTTCAAAGAAGATTCATACGTCTATGTACATATATTCGCATCTAGATATATGTTTATCGTAGCACAGAAGTGAGCATTACTTTATGTTTGCCTTGTTTAAATGGTAGGGTAGTCGAAAACGTAACATTTGATAAGTATAATTTGTTCTAGGCCTTGGTAGATCCCATATTTCAGAACTCCTTGTACTGACCGCCTTATGTTTTACTATTAAGTTGGAAATACGTTTTAGGGTGTCGTTGTTTCTTTTAATACTGGTCATATAATTTCGTAGTAACATATCTTCATAAATGTTAGGCATTGACAGCAAATTAAGCTTTTCAAATAGAGGACTGGTATGTGTTAAGTAAGGTACATCGAGTATACAACGTACAGCCTTTTTCTGTATTCTATGCAGTGCATTGATATTAGACAGCGTTGTAGTGCCCCAGACTAGATGGCAATAGTTTATATGGGGTAATAACAGTGATTTGTACAAAATAAGTTTAATACTTTCGGGAAGAAAAAAACGCAACTTGCATAGTATTCCAGTCACTCGAGACAGCTTACCAATTACCAGTTCCACGTGGGCATTCCACGACAAATGTTGCTCAAATATAACTCCAAGACACTTAATAGAAGGAACAATAGGTAAACTAGAGTTGTTAAGCTGTAAAATGGTACCAGTGTCAATATTTCGATTTTTCGGCCTAAAAAGCACAGCCTTTGTTTTATTAACATTTATTGTTAGCGAGTTCGCGATACTCCAAGATGATAATTTTGACAGCACCTCGTTGGCTTTGATTATGAGATCTTCAGCATTTTTCTCGGTCACAAGAATTGTAATGTCGTCTGCATATGCAATAAATTTTACGTCTTTGTCAACAGTCACTAGATCATTAATATAGATGCAAAAAAACAAGGGGCCCAAAATGCTGCCCTGTGGTACTCCTGCGATAAGTGGTTTCAAATCGGACGCGTAACTGTTTATAACTACGTGTTGCATGCGGTGTTGGAGATATGATTTTATTAACTTCAAAAAAAAAATCAAGACACAGAAATCTGTGTCTGCACCGCATGTATCGAAAACGTGCAGCTGTTGTGAACGATGGTTAGTGATAAATGACGCTCTGTTAACGGTCACTGACATAACTGCAGGCACGATAGCTCTCTTGGCGACGGTCATTAATCGGCTGGTTTCGGCAGCAAAACTGCGCTAAGTGTCCACTTACGTGTGTGAAGTTTTAAACACTCTTTAAAACATGTCCTGCTTTCTGACAATGATAAGACAACTTCATATGCATGCTGAAAATCATTGCACCGCCTTTTGCGGCAACGTACTGCGCATTTGCGAGCGAACTTTAGAGCTGTTCGAGCCACGGGAGTATTTTATTTTGGGGAATCGAAGGCGGTCCTACCCCCTATTTGTACGTTCAAGTGTGTGTTGTATATGCGTGTTTACATAGGTACATACAAAGTTTCGGTTGGTTGGAAGCCCACCCCTTCCGAATGCACGAATGACTCATTCGAGCGTAACCTGTATTAAGAAGTGCCCTTTGCTAAGCGCCTGCGAACAATTGGCGCTTGTCGCTCGCGACCACTAGAGAAAAAGGCGGAACACCGCGCGGCATTTGGCTCCTGCGCGCGCGAGGAGGGGCTTCGCTGCAGAGCTGGATCTCGACGGCGGACCTATGCGCAACTCTGCTCCCTGCGGGAGCATATACAGGAACACTAGTCATCACATCCATTCACCGGGCAAGCATGGCGGCTAAGCATCAGGGAGGCCCAGTGTAAACAAACCCGTACAACGAGCTTGCAGTGCGCGACGTAGTGATCAGGCTCGACGAAGGCCACTATTTCTTGGATAGTTCTGTTCCTCCGTGGGCAATCTTCCCGTGCACCCGGTAAGACTGCCAATAGCTTCGGCGATTTTACAGATCGCAACGCGCACCTACTGTTCACGGCGAAGTGCTGAAGAAACAACTTGTCCGGTGCTGCTTCTGCGAGTGCGCCGAGTTCCTCCACTCTGCGTGACTGCGAGCGTCACGAACATTACATTGTGTGGGCAAAAGGTAGACATCCTATATAGCTACGAAGCGACGAGGTGGTACCGACGATGGATCTCGCTACCAACACAGTGAAGGAGACTTCGACAAACTGCAGATAAGTATATTTCTACTGTTTCATATTTAGCATAATAAGAGTGCACGGATTAAGTCACTTTCGTAGTAACGAACTGAATGTCCAGCAGTTTAAAGAAGGCAGTGAGAACCAATGAGTGTTCGTGCTTTTACGTGCAAGTGGGCCCGCGAAAATATGGAATAGATGAAGGTAACCTCCACTAACTTGGTAAGGCAACAGAAATTCATGAGTGACATTAAGCTAGAAAATTTATGGAAGAGTATCTTTATCCAAGTGAAATATCAATAGCAAGTACTGATATAAAGCAGGAAACTTATACAAAAATTTCATGGGTTGAACAGCACATGGAAGGCATTACCGAATCGTGATCGCCACGTTACCGATATCCTTGAAAAAAGTCTAGAATCATTGCATTCCACCGGTTATGCAATATGGGACATAAACCTGGAGGTTAACAAAGAAACTTGAGATGTCAAGGACTGTGTAGAAAGCGAAGTAACAAAAATTGTTGCAGATAACATTAAGGCAGGAAGACAGTGGCGTAGTAAACCGTGGCAACTGATATGCTAGTTGAGATTAAAAAAGAAAGGAATCGGCAGGCAGGCCATGCACGTATTCGATCACTTGTTGCCAATTCATATCAGGTGATTACATAAGCATTACAGAATGAATGTCAAGGAGAGAGAACTACAGCCAACGATGGTAGAAAATTGCGTAATGGGACAAGAATATGATGTTTGTAGGCATAGGATGCAATCAGCTCGTATAAGACGGGATTGTAGGGTGAGGCATTTGTTTTGCAGCGAACAAAAATAGGTTTGTGGTGCTGACAGTAGAGACTCGTGAAGGTGCAGGGCCACCTCAGCTGCTGGCACACTAATCAACATGACAATTGGCTCTGAAAAAGAAAACCCCAGTTTTGAAAAATAAAGCAATGTTGTCCCAACGCATTGTTTTACTATGCATACTACACTAGAGGCTTCCACATTTAAGGGCACTTGGTACTAATAGTGCAACGAGCATTTTTCTTTGTAAATAATGGTTTGTACGTGGCTGATTCATTCCAATACACTTTTTTGCAGCAAAACATTCTGCTGCTGGAGCCACTCAACCGCCTGGTGGCAGTAGGCGAGCGCCAGGCACGTGCTCTTGAGAGTGTGGCAAAGGTCCAGAGGGCTGCTCCGCAACAGTAGTATCGGTGCCCTCACTGCTCTCCTGTCGAGCCCACAGAAGGCACCTTATAAAGGAGCTTTCAGTTTAATATTTTGTTTATTATTCAGGAACATGAATAAAATTATTGCAGTAAACATTGTGCTGTGCATATTAGGAGACTTATAACATGCACTTTGTGTCCCTTCAAAATAGGCAAAAACGTAAGACAACCTGTGCCGCTCTTGGACCATGTAAATAAAAAATACACTAATGCAGCATACACGTCATCATGCTGTTTGTTCTTTCTATGTGCAAGAATACAGTGCGTGTTCATTAGCCACAAGATGAACGGTGTGTGTAATTCACAATGAAGAAAGGAAACAGCAGGAGCTTAATAATGCTATCACCTATAGACTGTGCATATGACTGCAACACTCCCCAATTCAAATGTGCCATGCATTTACAAATTACATGCATGTTCGATACCACATATTCTTTAACATTGTCTTATAATTGCATGTACCATATTTCACACATCTTAAGCCCTTGCATAGCACACTTCTGATGTATCTATTTCATAGGCCAAATAATTGTACACTTTGTCCTTTTGTGTTGTATGAAAAGCAGCATCCTTTACAGTCGGATAAAACTTCAGAAGACAGGAGAGGCCCCACCCAGATGACCAAAGCGCAGCAGCCGATTGCCTACACGTCTAAAGAAATAGTCCCTCTCCAACGAGCAATATTAGTCTGTCTGGCGGCACGATATCAGTCTCGAGTGCGTGCCCATTGGTGCAGGCTTGTGTTCACCTGCCTTAAAGTGCAGATTCCGCAGCCTCCTAAAGTTGTATCCGACTATAGAAACACGTAATGCCTTGCACCAGTTGCATAGGCTTCTGCAATTTGATAGCACACAATGATCAGGAGCAGAAATCTATAAAGGCATCCAAGCAAAGCTGGCTGGCCACACTTCCATTATGAGGGGCTGAAAAAGGTCTCGCCAAATATTCCCATGACGTCCTTGAAAAAGAGGTGGTGTTTGGCACTTCTTTAGAATCAAAAACAGATTACACTGAATGTTGTGTAGCACGTCAAAACAAACTGAGCTTGGTTATTTGCACAGCATGTAATGGGAGGTCGAGCTTCACATAGGAAACAAACTGCTCTGTCCAGTACAATTTTGAGGCCGGTATGGCACCTATTATGGCACCGGTATGGCACCTATTATGTCAACAGTATCTATATACAAATTACACTTTTCACAGGCCATTGATTTCACCATTATTTTTGTGTGATGGTTCTTTCAATCAGCGCTTGTATTACATGAGCAGGTGGATTTGAAAGCAAAGCTTTGTTTGCAAACCTTCCGACTTCCATAAGTGTGTGGCAAGGCACTGGCATGTTGTCGAATAGCTCACACTTCCTCGGTCCTGCACCAAAGAAGCCCAATGCTCTATTTTAAGTTGGATCGCACAACAATTCAACGGCACACAAAGGAGTGTAACACACACAGCAAAGCATTCTGCTGTGTGTATTTCTCTTTGTGCCCCGTCGAATTGTTGTGCAATTAAACTTCAAGCTTCTATACCAATACACCGTCTTCAACCTCACCAATGCTCTAGTTATTAGGCCACAATGGTGCACATCTTTGAAATTTCCCAACACAAATTAGTTCTCCAAAAAATCACAAATGTTAAATTTTGCAGCACAGCTGTATGTATGAACGTGCCATATTCTTTACCACTAAACTCACAGGAATCAAAGAGGCAAGCATTAACGAGCCTTGCTGCCGCCGTTACCATTATCATCATGACACCAATGGAAAGGCAGTGCCACGTTTCAGTAAAGGGAGTGCTGGAGGGAAAGGTGTGACAGCGAGGGCTTACAATAAAAATAACAGTTACGAGACATGTTCAATGCCAACATATGCTGCATGTCGCTCAGCCTACTTTGGCAATGCGGCAAGTGTTTACTCGTTTGGGCATATCACGTTTTGTGTAGTTATTGCTCTAAAGCTGTACAAATGGTCTATTTGCTCTGCAAGTTTTATTTTTATCATGGTAGGTTAAAGACCCACTTTTCATTGGCATCTGCACCACATTTCTCCCGATATGTAATAATGCCTTGGTGGTTCATGACATCTTCACGTACAGAGAGTTCTGCAGAGTATCGGATGTGCATTGTTCTAATGCTTAAGAATTAGAGCCCCATTATGAGACGAAAATATACAATTTATCCATCCAAAATAACGCCGCCCCCCCCCCCCCCAAAAAAAAAGAAGATGCACTGAACCTCTGGCACATGCATCGACAGTGAACAGAGCAAACAATCTGAAGTATTTTCTTCATGCAAGCCAACACACTAAGATTCTCAATGCATTTTCATTTCGCCACAAATGCATAGGCACAACCGGCTTGGCGCAACATCCACATCTCGCGCTGCAACAAATTGTGCAATGCCTCGCTGTTTCATAGTGCGGCCGATAGATTACGCATGACCAAAATTCAGCATTGTGCATACTTAGTAACTTCACCAATGAAGAACCCCAAGTTCTTTATGAGATTAGGATTCATAGGTTACTTCACACAATTAGTGATATCCATTTATCTATTTATACTTAACCCCTTTCCCAAGAAAGTGAGCCATTTGGAAGGCACCCTGACAGATAAATAGAACAATCGACAAAAAGTGATCAACCAGCGAAAAAGTCTGTTAATCACAGTAACGCTGACATTGAAGGCGCCTTAATTCCTACGTACGTTCCTTCGACACACCCGACTACGTTCGTAATGTTCCCACGAAGTGGGAAGCATTCTTTTATATATGCCCGCTCCGCCGCAGTATTCTGGAAAGCTAGCCATCGCTTACGCACTGCCGCATCGATAAGCGCGTCAGACACATCTCTGACACAGTGGCTAACAGTAGTTTGATGGCGTCCGATGTAACGCTCGGCGCCGACGCTTCCCTGAAAACTCCCAGTCCCGTAGAAACGGAGGGCACAGATGACTTGCTCTAAGACGGTGAGCGAATGAAGCCCGCCACGCTGTCACCGCAGACGAGAGTCTTCGCCTCGCTCGTCACACAGCCAGCACACTGATGTCTTCGACAGGCGAAAATGACGCTGAAACTCCCCGCCGGTCATGCAGGTGAACGGGTCCGGACGGTCATACTGACGCTTGCTGCCGCTGGGTGCAATGCCGCTGCCGCTGCTGCTGCCGCCGCCATGTTCCCGAGTTGAACTCGGAGGGGGTTTCGCGATGTACGAGTTTAGCACGAGTTCGCCTGTCAATCAAAACCAGAGGTCACGCCCCGCGCGAGGCATGTAACTATTGCGCGCGCACCCACTACAGTTGGGCCACGCCCAACTTATCTGCCGGCAACAGCGACGCGGTGTCGAGCTGAGAGGCATCAACAATCTTGACCGCCGACATAAAACACGCACAACGCACTGTCATCGGTGATGTACTGAGCACCACTATCGAAAACAAAGCGTTGACTGTCGCTGGCACACATCTTCTCGGGCTGAGATGGCCGCACAACACGGTTTCATTGCCTGCATTGCGGCGCGTAGCGCACAGTAAATAATTATCGGCACGTCACTGTAGGTGCTTGCAAGGCGTCGAGGGGGACGACGATGCTGAGGAGGGCTTAGGCTTATTGCAGCAGTCGTTTCAGATAGCTGCTTTGTCATCGGTGATGAAACGGAGCCACAACGTCGTAAACACGATCAGCGTCCGAGAATCGCTCGCTCTTCTAGGCCCAGTGCAATGACATTTCTTCATCACAAGCACTGCGCACTCAACAGTTCCAACACATCTCTCCGTTCGAAATCTGATTTCATAACTGCACACAAGAGTCCTCACCTGCCAAAATGCGAGTGCTGCGGTGTCGTTACGATATCCATCTGCGATCGCTGCTGGCTCCAGCAGAGGTAATCCGCAAGCACCTTCGACTGCACAACACACTCATATACTGCGTACGTGCGCTCAGAGGCGCCTTCACTGGGCAAGCGATGACAAGCGATGAATTCTGTCGCTGGGGAAGCACGCACGTTTCGCAATGTATCGCAAAGGCTTCGCGCACAAAGATAAACTGGTACATTTTCACTGAATTGCGACACTACGCACTCTAAAATAACATACCGCCATTTTACAGCGACAGCTGTTGTGTCGTTTTTAGTTGGTAAAGCGGGGGCCTTAATAGCCTAGTGAAGCGCCTGCGATGAACAGCCGTACCGCGGCGCTGCGTTTCTATTCCCCGAATAGAGAAAGAGTGGCCATGACCCTCCATGGATCATGACCGACTTTATTGAGAATAGCACTGCAGCGCCCCTAGGCGACTTATCACCGTATGAACGCCCTCGTGCGTGCGACCCGTTTCAATGTACCGCTTCTAAGCTTTCGCCTCCCTGTCGCCACTCACGGCAAGATGTGCAAAATTTAATAATTTGCTCGATCTCCGTTTATCATCACAAATTTCTAGCATTGAAAACGAAAAACAGATACCTAAAGAAATAAAAATGTGCGTTATTTTATTTGTCGCATTTTAACGTATTCGTTTGAGTGAAAGTGTAGGTGCAAGAATGCGCCGCATGTACCCCGTTCGCATTCGATGGAGGATAGATAGATAGCGCCCGAAAGATGAGGCACGCCCTTGACGCGCCCGGGAAAGGCGTGGCAAACGGCTCACGGCAAGTGTGCTGACAGACAGCGGGGCAGTCACGGTATCGCTAAGTTGCGATAATCCGTTGATAACAATACGCGGCGCTGGCGCGTTTCGTTGTGCAGCCTTCTGCGCTTGAAACGTGGAAGCAGCGTGCCGCGCAGGGTGCGCTCATGTTGTCATACGCGGCTTTCTGTCTACATATTTTTTGCCTGCACCTTCGGCCCGTTGCGCGCTATCTCCGTTCACTGACTGCCGTCGAGCAAACTCGGGCAAAACTCGGGTGAACGAGAAACTCGGGGCATCCTGCATAGCACCCCAGGCCACAAGGTCAAAGACGAACATTGGCATGCGCCGTTCGCGCTGTTTCTTTATTAAAATCATGACTCCGACCCCATTGTTCGAGAAAATGAACGATGTAGAAAGGCACGCCTGGCGCAGTTGAAGTTGAGCCCACTGGAAGTTTGACCACCGTGCAAATACTCTGGAGCACCACATAGGTTCCTTGAACCATGGCCTACTCGACGAAGTAGGCCAGTGGCTATGGCGTTGCCCTCCGCTATAGTGAGCGCAAGGTCGCGGTTTCGGTTCGGGGCGCGGCGGTTTCATTTCGATGGGTACGAAACGCAAAACGGTTCGTGTGCTTAGGTTTAGGTGCTCGTCAAAGAAATTGTGGGGTCAAAATTAACCCGGAGTCCTCATAATCAGATCGTGGTGTCGGCACGTAAAATCTGATAAGTAAATTTTTAGCTGAAGCATGGCCTCTATCGTCCGGCTACGAAAGATAGCGCGCACCGCCCGATGTGGGATGCCAGGCTAGAACCGTAGAGTTTCTTACTTTAATTACTATAGATGCAACCCTGACACGGCGATCATGCAGCTTCTACAATAATTAAGATTAGCACGTTGATTCGTTATATCTTCGTGCTTGTGGCTTCGGAATTACTTTCTTGAGACTTCACTTGCTACGCTTCATCCGCGTCAATTTCAAATCAATCCTAGTTTTCTAAGCGCAGAAGGCCAATGAGACTCTGTTACACGCATAATCATTGCGAATCGTCCCATTTCTAACACGTAATTTCTTGTTAGATATAACAAGACTATCAACCAGCCCAGCCCCAAAGACGTCTGAAGCCAGAAGGAGGAAGCTTAAGCAAGTCAATGTGTTAACCTTCATTCACATGCTGGAGCAACTAAAGGTGTTTATACAAGTATACGACGTCTTTGGGATGAACCGCCATGCTAGCAGCACCGATAATCACTAAAGCCAGAGTTGCTTCTAGTCGCGGCTTTGTTCGGAACTCCGAGTCTAGAACGTTCACTCAAGTGAGATCCCGAGCAAAGAAGCAGCGGCGTCACGCTTGGCATGCAGCCGCGCGGAGTGCGGTGCTGCCACTCGGACGGCGGCTCGGTGGTGGTGGCGGGGGCAGCGTCTCCTTCAAATTGGCGGTTCGCGTGCTCGCGCGCGCGCGCCTAATGGACTCGCATCTCCCGCGGCGCACCGGTGCGCGCATTGTTGGCGCCACGCACCCGGCGCGGACACGCGGGTTTCGGTCCGCTCGTCTTCTTCCTTGCGCGTATCATCGGCGCCCCGCAGAAAGAGCGAGCAGCCCGCGCGTGGCTTCCGCCCGACGGTCCGGCAAGCGGCACGCCGCCAGCTGGTCACGCGACGGCACGTGCACAACCCCGCGATCCTTCCTCCCAGCGGTCCTTCCTCCGTGCTCTTTCTGCGGCTGGATCGATGGTCAGCGAACGGCTGTGGCGGTGAAGACGGCGGTGAAGACGGCGTTAAGACCTTGCGGGTACGGCGATGCGCGAATCTTTGCGGCTCACGAGCGACCGTCAATTCCTACGGCGAAGGCTGCGCCGGTCACGTGCGAAGAAACGGTGGAGGCGGCCACTCGCTTGTCTTACCCGAGCGTTTTCTGGCTACACACCGCGGTTTTAATCTGCGACCTGGCTTCACACGAATGCTAAGAATCTTGGCGCGCGGCTTCAAGGGCGGAATAATAAGCCCGGGGCCGGGTTCGGAACGCTTTTGTTACGCAAGCCCGCACCGCGCACGGTATATACGCTGGCACGAATGATTTGCCAATGGGTGTACGCTTTGAAACTCGTTAAATCAACAACGTGGAGTTTCCAAGCCTCCAAGCATGTTATAAGCAGCAGAAGCAAGCGCCGAGGAATTGGCTACTCTTTCTCTGAATGCATGACGTATCGCTTGCGTCTGTGCTTGGGGCACTGTCTGCGCGCACTACTTCAGTGCCACCTTGCTGTCTTACAATCTAACGCTGTTCTTTGGATTCCTTTTGAAGTTCTCGCGCTAATGTTTATTGAATTCTTCAGAACACGCGGGGGGTCTCTTGGCATCCTGCATCTCGCTCGCGATTCACCCATGGGAATTCAACAGCCACACCCTCAATACGTTGTTGAAACCGTAGCAAATGCACCCGTCGCCTGAGCATGGCGCTGCGAAACCCGAATAAGACTGCGTGATTATGTATACGACCCGATATTTCAAACGACTTCGGGAGCCCTGCATTATGTATTGAGTGAGAAAAAGGACCCAGTGGCTCGATATGTGTTAAATACAACCACATAAAAAAAAGATAATCAAGCCGGGTAATGCTTCGGCGGGCAATGACGGCAAACGAGAGATCTTTAATGCCTCAAGAACATAAGAACTGTTTCGCTGATTATAACTATACGCAATTTGTGGTGACATTCGTCGCTTGCGCATATGCTCCAGGCGTAGCTCGCACGCACTACTTGACGGTGTGCTCGCGGACTGCCTGCTCACCTTGGGCTATATGTGCCGAGAGGCACTTCAAATTTAAATTCTCGCGGTCCAAAACCAAAAAGAAAGAAGCAGTACATGCGGAGACAGATCGCATAGGAGCTGCGTGTTCGGCGTCAAGGAACAGTTCTCACGTTGAATCGATCGACGATGTAAATGAAATCTTGTTTAATTATCGCCGGTGGACGAAGGCATCCGTCACCTACTTTGCCGTTACGGCAAGCGAAATCTGCATTCGTTAAAAAAAGAGAGAGAGAGAGAGAGCTAGAGCTCCGCAAACGCACAGCGTTAATTCCTTTTTTTCACAGAACGTCATTTGCGCGCAGGTCACGTTCCATCAACGAGCTACCGTTTTTGCCGTTATTGTCAGCGCTATGAGTGAACATCTCCGCGGCCCTTACAAGTACGCCGATTTTCCAAGAAGATAAAGAAAAGATAGAGAGAATTAACCTGCCGGGCAAAAGGAAAAGAAAATAAAAAAAATCCCCGAGGAGGCAAAGGAGGCCGATGCTGCAGGGCACGACCCACGCTATCTGATGATGCAACCGGGCGATACGATGATGACTAATGGTGCCGCAGAATCGATCCGCTCGCCGGGCGCTTCCCGAATGAGAAGACAAGCGGTCGCGTTGCGCAAGTCGCCGGGGTTAAGCAGCCACGTACGATGCGACTTCTTTAGACTCCATCACGGTACGGGTCCTTACGAGAAGGAAAAGACTGTGTGAAAGGAGTGCGCGTTCTCGGCGTGAGGGCCACGCAACGTGCCGAAAGAATCCGGACTTCACGATGCTAACCATCCCGTTGTGCGACCTGAACGCTTTCGTTGACGTGACTGAGGCCACTTCTATCGCCCGCCACCTTGTTTTGCTTTATTTAGATATATTTATAAACCTTAGTCGGCGTGCGGTTTGGCGTGCGGGCGACGCATTATCTACGCCTCCTCCACGGGTTCAAGCTTCCAACCCCAGCAGTGCGACGGATGTATGAATAGGTTGGCAACAAACGTTGTTACATAAGGAATCGCTGTCGCCTTGTTATACTTACGCTCTTATGTGTCACGTGATGGGAGAGCACATCCAGCATTGTATTCCACTTGACATCCATGATGGAAAACATGCCTTTTCAGTTAATCTGTTTCTCGGCACTCGTTCTTTTGTATTACGTGTAATCATAATCCTATTGATGTTCCCCGCAGAAATAAGACATTTTTCAAGCGATTTCCAATTACCCCCGACTTTGTGCCAGCTGACACCATCTCATGCCTGCCGACTTCGTGACTGCGCTTCCCTGCAGTCGGCGCCCATTATGTAACTCTAATAGACCATCGGTTGCATCGGTTATCTGCTGTGTACGAATTACGTGGCTTGTCTTGTTTCTTCCTCTTCCATCTCAATTGTACAACATGGGCCCAGTTCGCACTGCAATCCACACCAGCGCCTTCCTGTGTCCTTAGCGCTAAGCCTATCTTTTCCCGTTGCATCGCTTGTTACGCTGTTTTTAACTTCATCAACTTATTTGTCAAACTGCCACATATATGTTGGCAAGGACAGAAGGTAATGATTCTGCCCTTGTACTTTTCAAAGATAGCAGTAATCTGCCGGTCGTGACTGGGTACTGCCTACCGTTCCAACCTGTTTTTTGCTATTCTGCAGATATCCTTGTCGTGATGCAGGTCCTCTGTGACTATGCTTATAACTGGCGTAGACAAACGCCTTCTTGCAGAGATTCTAGAGGCTGAGTGCCAATTACAATTCCTCACTCTCTTTCTGGGCTACTGAACATTATCCTGCTTCTCCGCATGTTAGTCATCAAGCTATACTCTGGCACATTGTCGGCTACGGTCCTCAATCACCTGCATCATAAACTGAGCTGTAAGGCCGGTAAACTATATAGACGCACGGGACTGCCCTACAAACACAGCTGCCCTGCATGCGCTTTCCCTGGTTTAAATTGAAGCAACAGGCGTAAAACGTCAATTGAGCGCATAGGTTGGTGCGCAAAATACAAGCAGTGGTGCCACAATTTTGACGCCGCATCTCGATAGGTCATCACAGGCTGGGTGCAGAATATACAAGTGTACACAACTGAAGGATCGGATCACGCGCAGAAGCTATCGCTGCGCCAGCAAAAATGGACTACGGGCATTTCTTTCTTCTTCTTCTTCTTTAACATCATACTAAAGTGGGAACTGGTATAAATGCTCGCAGGTTGGTCGCTGTTTGAAAGGCAGTGGACGCAACAAAATACGTTTCTTCAGAATCAGTTCTTTTAACCCGCTGTACAACTTCCACACCTCGCAAGAGCAAAGCTCTCCCTGCTCCATCTTGCATGCGGGTAGTATGCAAAAAAGGGGCGGGCCGGCTGCGCGCGCGCGTTCGTCGAGCCAGCAAATGACATTCAGGAATTCGACGCGAAGGACGGCGGCGACGCTGCGCGCTTTGCTTTCGTTTCTCGGCGCGAAATACCGTGGCTGCAGCTTTCTCTTTCAGCCTGCTTCGGTTGCTTTCATTTCCCCCGAACCACGTCTCCGCGATAGTTGCGTGCAGTGTCGCGGCAGTTGCAGCGCGTGTCTCGGTCGAGTCTTCACAAGAACACCAAAGTGCGCTCAGGAATAGATGGAGACTATAAGCGACAAACAGTGGTCGAACAATAAGCCTGCTGACCGGTCGCAGTGCAGCTCGACAAAGCCGAATAGGCGCCATTTTAGGTAACTCTGATTCCAGTTCTCTCTCTATTGGCCGACAAGAAAAAATAAATAAACAAAAGCACGCGATAATTCGGAGAGCCATATAGTCAGGACATACTGCTCCCTGACGGCGTTGCAGTAAGATTTTCCCTTCAGGGCTGTTTGCATAACATGTGGTACCACATGGTACAGCAGGTGGTCTCTGCGTGTATCTACGACTGCCCAGTGTATTTATACAGTGGAAGCGGCGCTTGTAATCCGAAATGATCAACTAATTCGAGCTTCGACCCAAATTAAGACAATATGTTTGCCGTTAAACCACAAGTAGAGGTACCAATAGTTTTCCTGAAACAGATCGATGAATCGAAAGACGAAGCTTCAAGTTTGATATGATATGATATGAATTGATATGATATGATATGATATGATATGATATGATATGATATGATATGATATGATATGATATGATATGAAAAGATATGCCACAATATCTCAATTATTTGGTTTCATTTTAATCTTCCAGTTCGATTTCTCTCTGCCGCCGAGTGCGTACTTCGCCACGAACTACGCAGATTGTGTACAGAAAGTCAAGCAGCCGCGAGATTACCGCGCTTTCTTTTGTAGCGCGCAGTATAGTCGCACGCTACACGAGCGGCACGCGGCCTTCCCGATTCGAGGTGACTTCCGGCACGGCCAATTAAATGCCCGGACTCCGCACGATCCGATGGACGGAGCGCAGGGCTTCGGAAAGGCGCTGTCCGAGATGGAAAAAAAAGAAATGGTCAGTCGTATTCGACGTTCCATGCTCCAGTATTAAAGTGAGCTGTTTATCCATGCTAAAGTAGAGTACTGCATGCATGAAGGCCAGAGGATCGCTAACTTCCATTTCCTGGGCTAATTCTAGCGTTGAACAAGACCTCTCACGGAACGCATTATTTATTTATTTGTTTATATTAAAGCATGAAAGCATGAAAACATGAAATTATCGGCTTTGAATCTAGCGGCACGCTTTTCTATTTCGTATTGGCGCATAGTATACTTATTGGACAGCCTCCTCCCTCCCTCAGTGTCTGCCACGCTGCAACCAACTAGTCACGTTCCTTTTTTCTTCTTTTTTTTCTCTTCACGTTTCGCAACACAGACATACTCGCATAATCACTGAGGCGCAAGCATCGACGTCAACGAGCTCCGCCACACGTGCGAGCTTTCACTCTCGCTTTTCCGGGCCACCGCTGCCAGAAAGATCTGCAAGGGAATATATCCACCGAGTTCCGGCCGCTTGAGGCCCGGCCTTCGGGCAACCGTCTCCCGCGGCCACTGTATGAAACAAGTCACACTCCGCGCCGCAGCAGAGAATCGCGCCGCGTAAACGGAAACGCATACCGTGACTTGCGACAGCGGTACGCGCCATATGAGAGGCCACCCGTACAGTGGCGGACAGCTCTCAGCGGCAACGAGGAAAAAATTGCGGAGGCAGGGCGCGCATAAGAACGCTGTAAGCATTTTTAACACCTTTAAAGAGACCCCAAAGAGTCACAGTAGGTAAGCTTAGCCTCAATTGATAACCTTAGCCAAACTTCGTTTGCGGTAATCTCGCCGCGATATGTCGATCATTAAGCGATAGAGCCAAGGTCAAAGCTAAATTTTTTTAGAGATTTCGCGCACCAGCGCCAGTATACCTGAGTGCGACGTCACGGATTTCAAAGTGATTTCACGTTCTTTGGTCATTGGGGCTCGGTAAATGTACTCAAAACTCTGTGAGTTCATTCCTTGGCCTTTTTTTTTTAAGAATACAATGTAGTCCATTTTTACCGTTAAAAAAATTAATGAGGCCCAAGCAAGCACCATCAGAATCGACAACGTCACGGCGAATAATTAGGGAACTCCAAAAAAAAAAAGGAATCGTCAGTCGTCTTTGCGTCGGTTCTGGGTTACGAAGGCTCTTGTTACAGTGGGAACAACATTTCTGACTGGCCACGGCGCGCCAGCGGCAATGCGTCACGCTGCTGAACTAGAGGTCGCGGGATCGAATCCCGGCCGCGAAGGCCACATTTCGATGGGGGTGAAATGCAGAAGTGCTCGTGTACCTTGCATTGGGTGCACGTTAAAGAATCCCAGGCGGTCAAAATTAATCTAGAGTCCCCCACCCCACTATACGACGTACCTCGCAATCACATCGTGGTTTCGGCACGTAAACCCCAGAATGTATTTAGCCCTTTATTGACGACACATGTAGATACCCGGAAAAAAGTGTTCATTTTTCTATTTAAATGTGCAAAACATGTAGAGAGTGTGCGCAACCAATGAAAAGAAAAAAATATTTTGCGAAAACGTTTTTCGTCAATAGGGGTGGGAACATCAGGCAGAAAACTAGAAGTGGGCCTCCACCCCAGCCGCCTGTGACTTCGTTTGGAATTTGTACAGACGGCTCTCGTCATGTGTAAACCACAAGTATACATTTCATTTGCTTTACGTCACGCGTACGACAACAGCACTGCAGCCGGACATCTTGCGTCCGTCTGTCTCGTCTGACCGTGCTTTCAAAAGAAACGGAGTCGCGCGCGTGACTTTTTGTCCTCGTCCTGTGTTCCTGCTCTGAACTAACAAGTGACGCTCGCTGCCTGTCATTCAGTGTTGGCCAAAGACAGTTAGCCAGAAACTTCGTGCTCGATACTGATACTCAGCAAGAACGAAATAGAAATTCTGGTATGTTGCCTGTACACAGGCAACATACCAGAAAATAAACGGTCGGGGACATTTTTGATATTGTAGAACTGAATTTTCTCTTGAGTGACCCTAAGATTTCTTAAAGTGGCGTTTTGTTGCTTGCACTCTCCATAACGCCTCTTTAGCACCGATGTATATTCATAACAACGGTGTGTGCGACGACATCATCATGAGGAGGCTCCAAAATATACCGTGTACCGGCTAACATTAGCCAAGCTGTTGAACACACACAAAAAAATGTTACAAGACGGTGCAAAACACAATTATAAAACCAACGTCTTACGCCGTGTTTTTTTATATTTTGTTGTTGTTGTTGTTGTTGTTGTTGTTGTTGTTGTTGTTGTTGTTGTTGTTGTTGTTGTTGTTGTTGTTGTTGTTGTTGTTGTTGTTGTTGTTGTTGTTGTTGTTGTTGTTGTTGTTGTTGTTGTTGTTGTACAGCTTGGCTAACGTTAGCTGGGACACCCTGCAGTCTAGTTCGACATTTCCATACTCGTTAGCTGGGGAACAGAAACATGAGCGTCTAATTTGTTGCAGCGCTTATCTTAATGCAAGACATAAAATACAGCACTCACAGCAATGTGTCCCATTTTTCCGCTTTTCTCTTCAGCGTTCGACTAGAGCGACACCGTCCCCTCTAGCAGCGGCACTGATTCCGTCTCTATTCGAAGGAACTTAAAGCGCCGGCAAATTCTGCTGCCGGGCTACTTGGCGAAGCAATACACGCGCAGACACACTGCAACTTTTCCTTGATTGCATGCCACACATACTTTACCGCCAGCAGAGTCCTGTTAAAATGTGGACGTACTATGCCGGCGCGAGGAAGCGTTGAGGACCTTTTCTGACATCTACTTTCTGAGATCTACGAGTCTCAACATTGTGGATAGCTTTGGCATGCATATAGTCACGCGTACATTGTTTCATTCGTTTGCCGGCGACCGTTTTTCAACGAATTATTCCTCTTGATAAACAGGCACTAAACCGAAATACTAAATCGGTTTGTACTGATAAAGTATGCGTTGAAAACTTTAATTTCGTTAATTTCGCGATACTATGTTACATATTAAAACGAGAAAATCAAGGTGAAAGTTCCCTTTTTCTTTTTAGATTTCGCGCCCAAGCCCAAGGGCCGGTACGTCATGAGACGTCACGGATTTCAAACCATGTTTCTCGCATATGGGCAGCGTTAGTTATAGGTACAAGTTCCCGACAGTTGCCGTGTTTGATCTGTGGCTCCTCTAGAACACAATGTAGTCAATTTTTTACCGACAGACAATCGATTGGGCTCTTGCATGAGGCAGTCGAAATCCGTCACCTCATGGCATGTTGGTGCGGGAGCTTGTCAAAGGCGTCGCCCCCCCCCCTCCCCCCCCCCCGTTTCTTATTTTTTGCCTTTTCTGGGTTACCAAACCTCTTCTAGCGACACGAGTGGCGCGGTAATTTACTAGTGTTCCTGTAAGTTATAGTGCAAGTACACGCCTATAGACTGTATACGTTGTCGCAAACCCTATACCCAAAGAATCTGGCCCAATCAGATTGCACACGGTACCAATATTGACCCCTGTACATGTTCTTGAATGCACCGGGAGCACCAACGATTACTCGGAATTTGCGGTTACACGTGATCAAAGAGCGGACGGAAATTAATGAGTTGAGATTAGAGGACCGTGCACGCAGCTATCACCACTTGTATGTCGCTTTTTTTTCCGGCCGAAAGTTAGCCCAGTAATGAGCTAGGTACTTCATTCGCGCTTTCCGGTAGTGTTTGTGGTTCTTCAACCGTCAATGCAACGCAACAGTACATGTGTCTCTGTACACCTATATGTCTCTTTCGTGTTGCTGCGATCACTGCGCATATCAGATGTTCTATACAGGGTGTTTCACGTAACTTGAACCAAGGATTTGAAAAGACAGTGGTTAGCCGAAGTTGAATGAAACAAACGGCCTATGGTTTGCCGTCATGTGGCGCTCCTTAGAGTATTCTTATATTCCGCTTAATTAGTTCATAAACTAAAGTAAATTATGCAAAATGTTTTATATTCACTTTAAGGCCTAGTGCGTTTCGTTACGTAGTAGAGGGGATTCATTTACGGCAGATCCTTTTTTTTTTTTTTGCAAAGTACATAAAAAGAGAGCGCGAAATCTGAAATAAGATCATGTGACTGCGCTCTGAATCGCAGTTCGTGCGTAGCAACCGTGCACGCGTACCGTGGAAAAGTGAGTGGCCACAGCTCTAGGCATTGGCTGCACAGTACCTCAGCATCTTTGACGGTGGCACACAAAAATGAAGCGCCGTCGTCCCTTACAAGCGATAGGCTCGACGCACGGTTGAGAGCGCTGCTATATGATAGCGCACGAGCGCAGTCACATGGTTTTATTTAATATTTCGCTGGCTTTCTTTAAAAGCCGTAGAAATAGCCACGCAGTATGCACGTTGTCACGAAAAATTCCGTCGGTTGTTTCTGAACCCCCCTCTACAACGAAAGTAAACGCACTTGGCCCTAAATTGATTATAGATTTTTTTTATAATTGACCTCAGTTAATTAACTAATTAAGTGTTATATAAAAAATACTCTAGAAAGCGCCACATGCTGACATACCATATACCGTTGGTTTCGTTCACCTGCCCTTAGTACTTTTTAAAAATCCTTGGTTCAAGTTACGTGAAACACCGTCTACTTCCCAACGATGTTAGCATACGAGGCTGCCAGCCGTTCAAATTTTTCCCGTTGCTTCTTTCGCTTAACGAATGGTGCAGAGCAAGAGACTTACTGGAAATAACGTCAATATTTTGCGATGAACTAATAATCGTGACTTGGCGAATTCCCTTCCAGAACACGCGAAATGTGATCCAGCGATTAACACATTCTCACGCCACAATATAAACGTTTCTCTTCTGTGCGGCAGCCAACCGGAGTCTCGAAAGATGCGGCAGCATTGAGGAACATCCTTGCGTGCAGCCTTGCGTAACGTTCGCCGTTTCTCTGGACATTATTTCATTTGCTCTTCAACCATTCCTTCAATGAAAGTAGCAGTAAAAAATATTTTAAATAGCGATCAAGCATATCCAAGCACCTGTATGCCTTTTAATATAATGCATCTGGACGTTGCCCATACGCTCGACAGTGCCCAAAACGGGATTTGCATTTATGAACTCCAGCTCGGGTGCTCGCAGTGAACGGTAATCTGAGGGTGCGATCGGAGGTTCGAAACGCGCGTTCAGCTTGCGTTGAGTTTCGCTAGCCTCACGCGACTGGCCTATAGGCCCCGCCGAAGTTGCCAGCGGCGCCTGTCGGCGCGGCCTAGGCCAGTCGCGTGAAGCGAAACAGAACGCAAACTGAACGCGCGCTTCGAACAAGGACCTCCAATCGCGTCCCTGAAACACTGTCATGTGGGAACATTTGCGGAGCTGCTGCTCGCGGAGAGAAGTTTTATAGTTTGAAAGCTACTCGACACAGATGCGCTTGCGTCCGTTATGCAAAGCGCGATCGTGTAAGGGTGCCTACAGCGATCGCGTTAAGGAGCCTAAGCGCAAACGCTGTTGAGAATTGCGTGGAGCTCCCTAGATCGTGTTGGTTCAAAACTCCATTGTCTTTGCCCGTTAAAAGCAGACGGAGACGGGTTGTCGAGCCTAAATCGGTATGCCGGGCACAATCAAACGTTAGCACGCTGGATTGAGCCTATACCTGCTTACTCGCACAAGGCCAGTCGACTTGGTGCGGTACGTGAAGGATTCATGCAACGCAATAAGGTCAGCTCGTTGACGCTCTCACTTGCCCCCCCATCAGCGATGGTCCGCGAAAGACGAGCGCGTGCAAACGCTGTCGCTGTATCAGCCTGGCACGCTCGCAAGAGGTTCGCGTAAGCGAGTTTACAGCTACGTTTAGAACAGATGAACAGAGCCCGTTCGTGAGAGGCAAAGCGTTAGTTAAATAATCACTGCCAACCCCGATCCGGTAGCTAACAACTTCGCACCATCGACAGAGTATTAAGAGCGAGAGTAAAGCATAGCGAAAACAAGAATGGAAAAGAAAACCAGAACAGGGGCTGCGGGTGGTCCGAGTTGGAGTGGAAAAGGAAACATGCGCGCCTGCACAAGATAACCCCCGCCCTCACACCCTCTCCGGCGCGACACGACAGAGCCGAGTGTCAAGGACGGCCGCCAAACGCCAAGCAATCCTCCACAATACCATCCTTCACTCTCCCGCCAGAAACGCCCGACGTCAGCTGCGCGGCGTCGCCTCCCCATAGCCTGCCTGCTGCCCTCTAGGCCACACAGCTGCTCTGGCGGCGGAAGGATCTTTGCCTTGACATTCCGCGATGTCGCCCGGATGCGCCGAGGGCTCTTGTGTCGGAACGTCAGCTGCGCGCGCACGTCAAGGGCGGGGGAAAACAGTTCGTGGAAGAGACGTGGAGGAAGATCACGATGCCCGTCTTGATTGCAAAACACACTATACACAACGATGGGTAAGAAAACAGGGGTGATCACGTGACGAAGATGACAAGAGACGAAAACGTTGATCAAGAGACGTGCCAGTTCCTCGTGCACCACAAGTTTCCGGCCGGAGCGGCGCTGGTGCTTGGTCGACTCTGAAACACCGCGCCTTTGACTAGAAACGCGCACCAAGCATTTTACACGGTATAGTTACACGCACGCGCTCACACACGCACGGAATTCTGACTCTGCAATTAAATTATTTCGTGTCGTCTTTATCTATATGCACAAGCCAAATAATGGTCGCGGTTAAACTGGCGCACTACATCTTTCTTGCGTGCGCGTGACTCTCTCGCGACTTCGCTAACAAAATCGCGCGGGCAAAATTCGTAGCACGCCGCCAACCTCACACGCAGCGCTCACGACGCTACTCAACTTACGCCAGGGAACCTCCTTGTCCCTCTGTCGTGCAAAACACCGGCAGCGTCAAGCACGGCAAGCGCGAAATTCGAGAACGGGTCGCAAGCCCGCAGCCGACGTGCGCGGCATCACTTATCCCAGGAGCGAGACCCTCCCAAAACCGGCCCGGGGAAACATCGAAATAAACAGCCGGCTCGTCAGGCCCGCCAAAGCAATGCGACGTATAAGGCCGAGGGACGTGAACCTCTCGCGGAGCGTTTAACATTCGTCGCGCGTGTCAAGGCTGATCTCCTCGCGACGTGAGGCGGCGTGAACCGGCACCATGCGCGTCGCGCGTAAGATACAGAGAAGAAGAAAAAAATATATAAGCCACAAGGGAAACAACGGCGAACACCTGTTGTGGCGGGCATTGTTCTCCTCGGCCGCTGCTGCCGCATGCCTGCGCGTGCGATTCACGGTCGACTCGCGTCGCAATACACGCAGCGGGGCAGACACCATTACGGTCTCCCCGTGGCCCTGCGCGAGGTGCACGCTTTACCACTCGCACCCCCCCCCCACCCCCCCACCCCTTCCCCTTGACCCCCTGCCGTTGTTAAGAAGAAAGGGAGGGTCGGATGCTATTAAAATGCCTGTGCAGCGGTGTGCCCCCGCGAAGGTCTGCCCCGCCGGCCTGGCGCCGGTCATTTTCGGCGACCGGCGAAAGACAAGCAGCGAGCAGAGTCGTGCGGAGAGCGGAGAAAACATGATACCGCGGGACGGGCCAGCAAAAGAAGACTAAATAAAAGCGTAACGCCGGACATTGAGGAGCGCACGGTAGGTGGTTGTTTTTCTTGCTGCCGCTGCTTCTGCTTTTTGCTACGTAGTTGCTGCTGGCTGATAAGCTTTTCTTCCATATGAGGCCTGTTGTCGATGTGTGATCCCATTACTTGCTGTTATTTTCTTTCGATTTGCCCCCAGCTCCTTTCAAGGCCGCAGTAAGTGCGAGAATGAAGCCAGCCTCAGAGCGAAGGGTAAGGACCGCGCGGTGAAACGAGGGAGAAAAAGGAAGGCGAAAGGTCAATGCGTGGTGTGATACAAGAACACGATAAGCGGACGATTACGGAAGAAATGGGCGCTCAGTGTGGCTGTAGATTTCTCTCGAGCTTTTACATCTTGAAAGCAACGACGGAGCAAACGCAGCACGGGTAAGACAAAAAAAGAAATCGAACTCCGAAAAGGAGTACTAGAAGAAGAGCAAAAGAAAAGCGATATGACTCACTTCTTACATAATGAAACGAGCAATAAAGGCGGAGAGAATGTCGACAGCAACAACGCACACAAGACCGAAAGTATCGTGTGCGAGAGGTGAGAGGCGAGTGAAAGAAGGAATAGAGAGGCTGCCGTCTAACGTTTATAGGTGTAGCGCCACTATGTACGCAGAGGAAGTACAAGACACACATACACACAAACACGCAGCGTTGTATGTGCGTCTCGTTCTTCAAGTGCATCAGTATCTACTAATTGTGTTACACGCAAAAGCATTCGTGATGACGTAACAAGAAGCGCAAATCTAACCACTGATCGACTGCCATCAAAAACACGACGGCAGGTGAGAAAAATCTAAAACATTTCCGAAATAAAAAACAATGTATTGCGCAATCACACCGATATTAATGCATGTGAACACTGATTTGAACGCAGTGGAAAGTAAAGAACAACAATGGATAACTCTGAAATCAACATTACAAATAATTACAAGTAAAATAATACAATACAAAGAATACATCTTACTTGGAACAATTTGAAAATTTATTGTACAAATCAAAAGTCAGTTTGGCATTGTGTTACCCTTAATCCCATGCGTTTATGACCTAACTCTGTGCTAACCAAAAAGTCGTTCCCCACACTTTTCTTTTTCTATCGGCTCATGTAATTTTGTTCATGGTTAGGGGAAAAAATGAGACAGCCGCACTCGAGTGGCCGAAGTGGCTCGTTTACCGGCCTCGCTCTGAGTACTGTGGAAGTCGTTTCGTACGCATGACTGTGAAGCTCGAGTGCTCTCCTGCAGTGACCCTTTCGATCGCAGATCTGCCAGCGCCATAACCGCCTCAACGACGCCGGCTTGGCGACCTGGAAAATTTCTGGGCGCTATATTTGGCCGGCTAGCCTGCTTGATTGCAAAAAAGTGCGGCAGGGCCGGCCTGCATCAGTACGAACAGCACGAATGACTGGACAATTGAGTACAAAAGAAATGGATGCGCTCTTTTAGTATCTCTTGTCCCGTCGTATGCGCGGTTGCTGACCTTCAATTGCTCAGGAGGCTAGGCCTAACAGTTTTCCTACGGTTCGAGCGACGACAGTGCTATGTACATCACGCACTGCGCAGCACCACAGACCCAGAACAGCCGCAGATCCTCAACAAACAACGTGACTGCGTGCGAGACCTGCTTCGCGGTGAATTCGCTTACTGATGGCTTGACAACAGCTGACTGACAACAGGGCATGGAACTTTATGTGATATTCAAATCTCAGGTTGATGCTTTTGCTGGAGCCACTCTGCAAAGTTATGGCAAGGGCGGCAGGACGCCAGGCACTCGTCCCGGCTGTAGTCATAGCACACATCTTCCCTTCCCACGATTGCTTAATGCGGCGTTTGCGCTCTTGCTAAATGTGTCAGCAAAATCGAATTACACACCAAATCCTAAAAATAATGTCCAATTAAATATGAGAGCAAGGGGCTCAGATAGAAAAGTAAAGCGTTAAATGACAAACGGAAGGAGGTGCATGTCTTTGATATGATGCTCCGCAAAGAGTGAGCGAGTTTATTTATTTATTTTTATCTTACAATACTGCAGACTCTCTTGAGTCCAGGCAGTTACGGTAGACAGCAGAATAGTTATCGCCTGATGGGGGACGGAGATGCTATAGGATAGTGGACATTGTAATTATTTCATTCACACACATATTATTCATCCACACCACTGGAAAAAAAAAGAAAGAAACATTATCGCTGCCGTGTCAAGTAAAACAACGATTTCACAGAGTGTCTGCAAGTCACGCAATGCTGAAGCCGACATCCACCACCTGCTGCAGGTTTTCCCTGCGTTGAAACCGACGAGGCTCCGGCACCTCGCAGCAAGGGGTCTTTCGCCTCGTAATCCTAGTCATTACACTGCTTGGACGCAGAAACCACATTATCGATTCCTCCTCTACTTTATTATATGCGCAAATCTTCTTTCATTCGTTTAATCGTCCTGCCTGCATACCATATCCCTGTATGCCCGGAGACATCAACCCTCGCATTAAAGTAAAAAAAAACAGGATGTCTCTCGAGACAATAGGATCAGTCCTGTTGGTTCGTGCTATTTTTCATTTTCATTTTCCCAACAGAAGGAATTAGACTGACTTCAGTGCTGGCATAAGAGGTACAGAAAAAAAAAAGAAAAATACCTTTCTCACCGGGTGTTCCCGAGGCGGAAGGAGGACTTGAAGAATGGTGCGCTTCTCTTTTTCTCGGCATTGTAGACTCATTCACAACCGGCTATCTCGCCGACGTCCTCAATGAGGTCGTGGCAATAATACCGACAAGAAAACGCCTCACAGGCTTCAGTATTCTGTGTTAATCTTGGCGCGCTCATACTTCAAAGACTGGTACGTTGCGGAGAAAGAAGAAGAAAAAAAAGAAACAAGCGGGGGAAGGAAAGGGTGGGGGGCGGATAGTGGAAGAGGATGGTGGCGGACGGAGTCACTACCTGAGGTTTTGCGTTTCCGGCATAGGTCTGGCAATGTTTGCAAAGTGCTCATTTAATCATTTCAAAGGCTAACCTTACTCGGTTCAAATCCAAAATTCAAATCGCAGCCCTAACCACACAAAGAGGCCCACACAATTCCCAAAGAAAGGCGATACGAAAGCAAACGGAAACGACGCGGCCCGGGTGCGAAAAAGAGCGCGGAAGTGCGAAGACAAAGGCGGCTGGAATTAAAGAGAGAAAGCGAACTTGTGAGAACGAGAAGATTCCGTGGGGGTGCGGGGAAGGAAGTAGTAGGGGAAACAAAAAACAAGAAGGAAGGAAGAAGTAACAAAAGAAGAATGAAACTTAGAACGGACGGCGGAAAGAAGAATAGGTACGGGACAGACACGTGAGAGAAAGAAAGAGACTCCCCGTGGCGTAGTATACAACACAATGCGCGAGCTTTCCCTTTAAGCGCGCATTCCGTTCCGCCAGCTCCCGGCGCAGCCAGCCTTTATCGTTTCGTGCCATCGGACGCACGTAATCCTTTTATTTTTCTCCTTTTTCCTTCACCCCACTGCCTCACGTGCGCGGGAAGCTTTCGGTGAGAATCACCCCCCACCGCCGCCGCCGCCGCCGCCGCCGTAGACGATGTCGTAGCGCGGTTTCTGTTTCCGAAGAAAACGAAGCAGTCCGCGTTTTTTCTTATATCGTTCTTCTTTTCTTCTCGTTCTTTTTTCTCTCTTCATTTTTCTGAAGCCACGGCGATACCAAGAAGAGGGTCGGTCGCGTGATGTCGTGAGACCACGCTGAGAAGGCAACAGGAGTATACGGATGGCGGGTGGAATGAAGCCAACCGGAATTAAAAGCGAGGAAGCGCTTCGTACACGAAGCAGAGGTCGGAGCTGAATTTCGCCGTTATAGGAACGAAGCTCGTCGCCGGGATCGTTTCCTCCTCTCCTAACTACAAGGAACAGAAACCGCCTGTGCATAGCTTCGCCCACGCATATGAGAGAGAGAGAGAGAGAGAGCATGCAGGTAACGTAAAAGCTAAAGAAGTCTGAAAGGAGAACAGGCTGTCTCGGAATATTTGAACGTGGCATGTGCCAAGTGAAAGTACTTGGCGCTTGGTTACCATGCGCATCTGAAACGTCGCTTAAGCGTTCCGCGAAGGCGAGGTGAAGCTGAAGCCGGCCTGATTGCGGTCGCAGCCTAATGAGGGACGTCGTGATGGAGTCAGTCCTGCGACATGCCCAGAGTGCGGCTCCCTCGTCTGAGCAAAAAGGTAAAAAGAAGTGATAAGAAGCCGACGTCAATTTCAACAGGATGCAAATAATTCTCCCCAGTAGTTCTTTTCCCGCAGAAGCGTTATATGTGTATATTTCGGTGCCTCTTGGCTTGCTAACCAAGAACTAGCAGGAAAGCAACGTCACCACTCGCATACGTAAAAAAAAAAGAGTTCTTTTAACGTCGCGTCTAAAGTTTACCTCGAAAAACTGCGTATTATGCTTTCGCCAATACTTTGAAATAAATGTGACAGACACATAGGGTTTCCCGCTAGACTTCGGTAAGATGACAAAAGAGAGAGAGAGAGAAATGGCGTGGGAAAGAAAGGCAGGGAGGTTGACCGGAAGTCATTCAGTTCTGCTACCCCTGCATTGGGGGAAGCGTAAGGGGAAAATGAAAGACGGAAACAAATGAACGTAGGAACGTGCTTGAGACAGAACCTACAAGAATCGATGCAAAAGACCATCTGCGATTTTCCAATGGCTAACAAGACAGGCAGGAGGGCAGCAAGAAAATAAAAATAAAGGAGCATTACTGATGACAGGGTGTGTTCTTTTTTCTTTCTTATTTATTTATTCATTCATTTGGTTATTCTAATTCCCGTTACATTAGATGCTTTAAATATACCAGAAGCTCGCACACGTATTTTTTTTTTTCGGTTCTAAGTGTGCCTGCTTCAATTGTGCATTAGGCGCTTAAGTTCCGGCGAGAAAATCAAAATCGCACTGTTTTCGCATAATCGAATAAGTTTTGTGGAAATCCGCAATATTCGGGGCCCGCAATATTCGGGTTTGAAAGATATGCAAGCGCCTTTGCGGTATGCGTCAACATATATGCACACGCTGCGCCTGTTCCTTGTTAATGGGAAAATACGAGAAGCTCTTATCGCTTCATTGTATGCGGCTTCAGGTTAGCAATGAAAGAAGGAAAAACATTAAACAGAGGAAAATATATAGCGAATGTGCATTAAACTCTACAGGCCGCGCTCTTTTGCAGAGTTTCGTTGCATGGTCTGCATGACAAAAACATGAATCAAATGAAAAGGCAGCGATCAGGTTTGGGGGTATCAGCTCGGCACCGTCAATTGCGACGGTAAACGAGGCGAAATTGAACGCACTAGCTTGAACGAACAATGGTCAAAAGCGAACACGAACAGACAGTTCCGGGTAACTACGCGAGCTCAATACGCCCACACGTACGCACAGGTCTACAGCAATACATGTAAACATAGTGTGAACAACAATCACTCCCCACAAGGCTAAAGCTACTAAGTGGCGTAGCAATCCTACTGCTGGTGCTGCTTTCCCAGCACACGCACGGCGCTTTCTGTTGTGCGAGCACGAAAACAAAACCACGTAGAAGACTCGAAAAAACATAAAATAAGGTGCTAGTAGGTGCAATGAAACCGTATGTGGAGGGAGTTCTCAACACGACAATCGTCGTATATAGCTTCCACCTGAAGGATATACAGCATTCGTACTAAGCCCTGACGACCAGCGGACACGGACGAAACAAAACAGGTAATCGATTAAGAGAGAGAGAGGGGGGTAAAGGAAAGGCAGGGAGGCTAACCAGACTCAGTCCAGTTTGCTACCCCACACTTGGAGAGAGAGAGAGAGAGAGAGAGAGAGAGAGATGAGTCTATATCGCACTTTCACATCCACAAAGTTAGGTGCAGGATGTGTACAGTCGAGCACTGAAGCCTGTAGCCTTCAGGTACTGAAGAAGCGCTCGAACTGTTTTCTGGCATAATGAACTGTGAGGCCAGGATCCTAAGAACTTTGCTTTTCGAAATGGTCTATCGTCCATGGTCTATTCAAGGCACACTGCATAGCCTGACGTTGGTTATCGAAGCGAGAACAGTGGCACAGGAGATGACTTATGGTCTCTTCGCACTTGCACTTAGCGCACATCGGTCAGTCCACCATTCCAATACAATAATTGTAGGAGCTACCCATGGGCGACACAGCAGTGTTGCGTGTTCAATTGATTTAACGCGTATGTTCCGGAATGCTTACTTATGCTGTTTGCCTCCTTAGTAGCTTACGCGTGAGGTGCGAAAGGTGTTGGCTTTCTTGCCACGCCCAAAGACAGTGAGAACGGTCGTCATTGGCCTCCAGTGTTGAACGAAAGTCAAGCCAGAGCGAAGCAGGACCGATAGAAAGACACGTCGTCAAATATACCCCACCCGCGACTTTATCTCCTCTCGCATGCCTACTCCCTTAGCACGGACGTGTCCGAATCTAACCGAGTTCTTTTGAAAAAAGGCTCCACTGTGGCAGTGGTTAGGCGCGATTCCCATAACGCACACGCATAACACGCAATATCGTGAGCACCAATGCCAAATATTCGCAAAACGGTCACGCGGAACGGCCTGCGATCGGCGGAAAGGCAGGTGTGCGGCTGCCTGCGGATCTCGCACATGCTTTGCATAGCGATGATGTCGCAAGCATCGCTTCCTTACGAATGCAGGTCATGGAAAGCGTGGATCATTCACTGTGTAGCATGCAGAAGGCACGCCACCGACGCTACGCGTAGGGAGCCTACATGCAAGAGCTAAACTGCGCTTGTATGTGGGCTCCCTAGCTACACGGCTGCCTAATGAGGCAAAACGCTACCGACAGGCCGCATTTTTCGCGTCTCTCGAGCGACGCTTCCATGACTTGCAGGAAGGAAACACCGGTGGTGCAGCTGCAGGCCAGATTGGTCGCGATTGTTGCAATATTGTTCATCACTGATTTGATTTGCGCATAAAAGTGCGCCGCGGCCACTCTGCCTCGTCTCTTCGGCGTGAATGACAAAACGTGGCCTCTTATACATATCAAGCACAGCGAAAGCCGACGATATTGTGCGCCTTCTTACTAAGCACAGCTGCACAAAAGGAACCTCGTCAATATCGCAGCACGGCGCTATTCTGAAGCAGTCGCCAAGCAAAATGACCATTGTCGGTCGCGGACCGAAACTTGGTCGGCAGCCGCCTAGTTCTTACAGCTTCGCCACTGAATTTCGCTTGTCTAATAGACAATGCGCAGGTTTTCAGCACCAAACATGACATTCATCACCCTACTCTCTTCCGTCTGTCTGTCTGAGCTTACGTCCAAGTAGTTCTCAGTGACGCATTAAAGCTTTTCAGAGCCACTTCACTTACTGTCGTACCCTTCCTCTCTCACCTCCTTTCCCCGAACTCACAAAGCATAGGAGAGATAGCATAACGAGGAACCCAGTTATGTCGAAAGTACACGACGAATTTCAACAGAAGGGTCCCACGGTGTCACGGCGATGATACGAGGGCTGGGAGGCGGTTGGGAGGGCAAGCCCAGCTCCCATTTTCGCACGCCCGCGCGGCCTTGCACCCGCTCGCTCGCAACCAAAGACGTCGTGACTCGGAAGCGGAGGTGGTTGGTGCAGGCAAATACCAAGGGCGCGCTCGCAGAGGCAACACAGGCGAGAAAAACACACGATACTACACGAAAGGAAGGAGAGAGCGGGTCAGGGATCCAGGAGTGGGTGGATGCAAGTTCAAGTCCTAGAATGCGGAGGGAATTCTACCACAATCATCATCTACCGCGCTGCCCGTATCAGCCACTACACCCGTCCCGTCTACAGCACTCTGCGGCACCACCGTCGAGCGACTGCGCCGCATTTGATTCGGCGAATGAACCCGCGGGCATAGCAGCGTGTGTGCCGACGACGATGCAAGATGCAACAACGCCCTCGGCCGCGCACGGACCCGCGAGCTGGGCCTCTCTCCACGAGTATGCCACGGCTTCGTCGCGCGCTAGCTTGGTGGAGAAAAAAAAAAAAGCGAGTCGGTTGTTGTATGGGGGAGGAGATGCCGTCCGTGCCTTTTGGCTTCTATGCGTGGTGCTGGTGGCGGCGGCGGCGGCGGCTGCTCGGGTGGTTTTGGCCGGCGCGCGGAGGAGGAGGTCACGACCTTCCGACGCTCGTGCCGGACGAACCTGCGTGCCTTCGACCTCTCCCGATTTACCGCCCCCTCCAACTTCGCCCCGCTCGACACTCCGCTGCATGCACGGGGGCCGGTGTGCACGTTCTCCGGCGGGAGATTTCGGGGGTGGAGGGGCGGCATTGCGGGGGTGCTGCTGCGACCCCCGTGACCCGGCGGCCTGATCCCGGATCAGCCGCCGCTGATCGCAGCCGCCGACGCACCGAAGGGAGCGAGCGATTCGCGCCGCGCCAGTCGCTGCCGCCGCTACGCCGTCTCGGGCTCGTAGTTCGCCGGCGTCGCGACACGGCAGTCAAAAGGTTCTGGAAACGCCGAGCTGGACATCGAATAAACTTTGCTTGATGTAAACGCTATATTGGGAGGCTAGAGAGGTCTGTGAGGTATGCTCAATATTTTAGGCACCGGCATTGGACGTGGCGACAACGAATTAGGAGCAACTTGCCGCGAATTGCGCAAGGATTTGACGCGCCTGGTCTTCAGAACAGCGTTCCGGCGTAAAAGAAACAGACCGAACTTGAGCAGCCCATAGTAAAACGACAGCAAAACGAGCTGCGCTGTCACACAGTCATGTTGCGCAGTATAGGCATGATGTGAAACGACCACTCTTATTTATTCAGCCAAGAATGCAAATATTGTACGCAGCTCCGGTAATATTATTCCCGCGGTCACACACTGAATTTATAACAGACGTTCACAAGCTTGAACGATCTCGAGTAGCGATGAAGAAGCGAGCCGCTACTGCAGCGGTAACACCTTAACGCTGCCACTGAGGACGCCACTACAAGGTATGGAGTCATTATTCGTGACAGCCATTAATGGTAGCGCAGCATCCCAAAGTCTCCTTATTTACGTACGAGCGTCTCGAGAAAGTGAAGCAGGAGACTAGAGGGAGAAGTGTCGTGAAGTTCGTTATGAGGAAAACCTCCATGACTGCGAAACAAGTATCGCGGGAAGCTTTTATTTCCCGGGACAACGGAGAATTAAGGCGCATAAGGCATCAGCGGATTTTATTTTTATAATCGTCCAAGATCATCCGCCATTACGAGCATGCGTGCGAGAAATGTTGTGTCCTCGACGAGCATTTGTGAATAAACTTTTATAAAACACCAATTCTACATCCCGCGAAGGAAGCCGCTTCGGGAGTGTGGATGTGAAGCACGCATGCCATTTTCAATGTGCATGATATGGTTTTGTGCAGCCGTTTTGCGTGAGAAATGCTGCATAGCGTTCCTTAGCAAGTTAGTCAAATTTTAGCAGGAGAGTGTAGGCAGCAAAATAGTCTCTACAGGTCACTGCAAGTTCGCTCTCGTCTTGTTGCTACCATCCAACTATAATTATTGTCTATTATTTTACAGCCCACGAGATGTCACTGGAAAACTTCCTCGAACGAGAACTTTTTTCTTGCGTAACACGAGGTTACCCTCTCGCGGATTAGCTTCCTCATTCTTGCAGCACGGCGATGAGACTGTGTTTGTGGCCTCGGCACCTTCGTAGTGTTGTGCCATAGGACTGGAGGCGTCGACATGTGCACGAAAAACTAAAGCTTGCGGACTTGTACTACAGCTTTCTCCACAGAAATCTTTGTTCGAGACCACGTAAAAGCATAAAACAATATTTATGATCAAAATTACACGCTGCTACATGCGCGAGATTAACTTTAAAAAGGCAGCCACCCATGACGACATCATCGAGGCGACGTAGCCCCCCCCCCCCCCTCCCTCCTTTCTTTTTTTTTTTATTCCCCAGGTCTCTGCCAATTGAACGTCTTACAGATTGAGGTAATAGCGTCTTAATGTACTACTCCTTCCAACGCGGCGACGACCGCAATATATTCACACAACCCTGAATAAAATCTAATGGTTCTCGATCACTGCGCAGGTTGTCATATGTTTACTGACAACACACATGAGCAAGTTCTCAGAATTTATTGGCGGTCACACTGCGAACGCATTGTAAATCGCGTACGTTGACTACTCAAAGGCCCATCAAAACAATTCTTATGCATTCGCCTCGACGACAATTATTTCTTGTGATGTGCGAATATGCATCTCTTTCGGTTTCAACACCCAGATGATAAATACGTCATAACGTTAGGATACGTCGTTTCACCTACACTATTAAACAAAAGCACACCCTTTGGGTCTTATCTTGCCAAGCAACAATAATCGTCATCTGTCTTGTCCGCATTTCCTTTCTTTAACGCTGCGAGCCCGGTACTTCCTAGTCACTGTAGTGACTGGTGTACTTTTCCGCAAGACACCGAATACTGGCCCGCAAAGCAGCGCCCAGACAGTCGCATCGGACGACCCGACGGAATTTGGAAGACCGTCCCCAGACAGCCAAACTTCAAAAAACAGACTAAAACAAAGGTGCTTCGGCACAGGACGTCAGAAGGAGAAATAAGCGAAAGAGGGAAACGCAGCACCCCGGCCGGGTGTCAGATGACCGCGGGTCTGGGAACGCCAGTTGGAGGAGAGACAGCTTCAACATCGGATCGGGTAGGCGCTAAGAGGCCCGCAGGAACGAAGACGGCCCGCAACAATGCGCGGGGCCAGGCGTCGTCATCGCCAACTTCGCCGGTAGCTGCCGACGACGATACGAGCAACCAAGCCGTGTACACACACAGGAGCCACAACGCCAAACTCCACTGATAAATTGACATCACCGCATCGAGTCGGATGACGGACGTGTAACCTGTGAGCATGTGCTAATATATCATTGTTTCTTCACGCTCCATCTCCTGTTGTGTAACATTAGATATTTGATTTTTCTGTGAACTGTTCGTTTTGCTTTTGTAATATTGCTTGCCTGTAATTTGATTACTGAGTCTCAATATAAGTTTTGATTGTGTATTTGCATATGGCGTCTCGTGTCCATTCTCTTCGCGTAGCACACCTGTAGGCGTGACACCAAAGTCCCTCACAGTCACGAACGACGTGCGCGTTATCAGCATGACAGAGCATTCTTGGCAGGAAAGTAATGAGCGCAGCGTTTTCAAGAAAGGAAACACAAGCAAGGAAGATGACGGTTATTCTTGTATGGCAAATATACACCCCAAAGGACGTACGTACATTTGTCTAACCCGCGACGGCTGCGGCTGCCGCGTACACGCGAGCGCACCAAGAAAAAAAAAAATACGCGCTGCGCTCTTGCTCATTCTGCTTTTTTTTGTACTTTTTTTTTAATGAACAACATCATCATACCTGGCCTTATTGCTGCACGACGTCAAAAAATGTTTCGATCTTTAATGTCGTCCCGATGATGTCGACGATACCCTATCCGGTATCTCAACACCAGCATTATTATCAAACGTGGTGCAACTTACATTTGCCTTTTATATTGATATGTTCATGGGTGCATATAGGACTGTGTTCTGTGGATTTCTGACCCTATGGCGTGGTTTCATTCCTTTTCTTAGGTATAATTTTTATATTGTTGGTTCGGCTGAGCGAAAAGCAGTATCCGTCCCCATTATAAAGTGACTATATGCGTCTCTTTCTTTTATTATCACATCAATAAAAAGAAGATCTCAAATGTTACGCCTGCCTACCTCTATACTTGTCAAGTGCTCTGATATTTGAGAAGTGTACCGTAGATTTTCTACAAGTTCAGAAGTATGTGTCAGCATTCCGTAACCTGTTTTTATTTATTTTTCTGCAGGATTAGTGGCCTTCCCTGAACATAGGCCCACCTGGCGACAACCGCCTGGGCGCTCATAGAAACCGCAACGTCCGCACAGTCATCGCGTTGCATGTGGCATCACTGCATGTCATCTCTACATGTAGCACGTCCGGTGTTATATGTATGTATAGTAACCCACTCATAGTTCGAGCCAATCGAAACAGGTAAACGAAGCGCCGCTTGGAATCGCGATCTGCGCCGATGACGGAACGACTCTGACTTGAGTACTGCTTGGTCAGCTCATGCAGTTCACTCTCGATGCCATATAGACAAATGAGCGCAGAGCATTTGCCTCTTCGCTAAAGGGTTGATTGCCTCCTATGCACTCCCATGTGCATTCATCAACGTGACCGAGCTCAGACAAAGTTATCTCCCAATCATTTGACGGGGTTGAGTGCGACAAGAATTAGAAGGGACAAAATGGGGGAACGCGCTCCTCATTCTCATTCAAACAACGGCACCGATCCTAAAAATGATTCGCTAATATCTTGTGACGAGCGGTAAGAACGTCTTGAGGGAGGCATGGAGCCGAAACGTGCATTGTCAAGAATGGCGAGCTGCGAAACAAGACTGCCACACAGTTACGACAGGGCGACACGACGCGCACCTCTCCCTTTCCGTCGCTGCAGCTGGGAGGCGTTCAAAGAAGCGGCCTTTGCACTGGAATCCGCCGCCTTCCACCCGCCCCATCGACATTGTGACGGAACTAGTTCGGCGTGTGTGAACAATGATTCCGGAGTTCCCCAACGCGGAGCTGATTTGACACGCATGGACAAGCTGCCGTGGGGACGACGTATTTTGGTGCGTCTCACGCTTCGGCGGGGCACGGAACAACGAGCGACCCTCGATCGGCACCGATAGTTCCCGGAACGGCACCCCGCCAACGCCGTCGTCGGGCATCAGAGCGCGGTTGCCTTTGTGTACGTAAACTGATCTGCAGAGCAGCGGCGAGTTGGTGATGAGTAAAGGAACAGTCGCCGCGTCGTATGACCGGCGGATCGAGTGTATAAAAACTGTGGTTGTGCGAATGCTGAGGACACTTCTCTTGAGCAGTCATGTTAGACTGAGTCACTTCTCTCATGCAGTCATGTTGGACTGATACTCTTTTTCTCAAGCAGTCATGTTAGACTGATTTAATTTCTGTAAATAAACCCTTTTTCCTCGTTCTCGATGAGAAGCAGTTCTTCACTTCATCAACGATCTCAGCGTAAATAAGTTGGACGACGGCATGGGCCAGCTACCTTCGAATTCATGCCGCACTCCAATCTTTGCAAAGGACCACGAGCGATGGGATTGAGCCCCCAATCCTGACAGCATGGAGTTTACATGTCCCCTATCTACTGAACTCATCTGAGAATGTTGATTTCCTGGCGGTAGCGTGAAGTTTCTGGCAACTCGCACATCATCATGCCGCCTTTCCTGTTTCTTTTTCGTTGTATCCGTGCAATCCTCTCGCTGCGATCACTCAGGCGTAGAGGACAGCTCAAAAGATCACGAATCCCCTCCGATCTTGTGCGAGTGCTGAAGCCTACGCTTTCCATATAAAAGCAGTTAGATCACTCGCCATTTCGCAGATACATATATTGTTCAATCAACATCGCCCTCATATCTTCTGCATGATACCCGCCGCGGTTGTTCAGTGGCTGTGGTGTTAGGCTGCTGAGCACGAGGTCGCGGGATCGAATCCCGGCCACGGCGGCTGCATTTCGATGGGGGCGAAATGCGAAAACACCCGTGTGCTTAGATTTAGGTGCACGTTAAAGAAACCCAGGTGGTCGAAATTTCCGGAGTCCTCCTCTACGGCGTGCCTCATAATCAGAAAGTGGTTTTGGCACGTAAAAACCCATAATTTAATTTTTTTTTCTGCATGATGTTTGGAGTTCAGTGCCCCCTTCCCCTAGCTTCACGAAGCACACGCCAGTGCGTGGTGAGAATTGGGCAGAAGGAAACGCGAGAAATTATTGCGTGACATGTTGCAGTGTTCGGTTCACTGTATTCACACAACCCTACACGGGCTCACAGTGACCGGGGCGGCCATGGGCCAACACGTTTCGCTTTTTGAAATGTGAAATTTCGCTCTCGTCCGAAATCCCGTGGCAGCACCTGTCACCGAAAAATGTTCCCCGGAACAGGCTGGATCACAGCCAGTATATAGCGATACTCGAAAAGGACGAGCCCACCGGTGCGCCAATATTTCTTTCAAACAAGATTTGTTTCTTTAGCTCCGGCAACAGAGCGTTACATAGTTTCGGTTAGGACATCCATTACACAGTATTTATAGTCTTACGAAAGAAGAAGAAGAAAATACCGGATCGTCTTTTCCCGCGAGCATGCTGGGCCGAGCGATGGTCATACCGAAAGACGTTCTTTTTCTTTCACTGCTTAATTGTTGAGCGCCGCTGCGTATCTCCTGGGAGCAGATTACGCTCCGCGTAAAACGACGGCCAGGCTGTTACAAACACACGAACACACATTCAGGCAGCCTGCGAGCGGGCGCGCGTCCCGCTAGCAGCCCCACCAACACACCAGCTCCATTTATTTCGCCACTGCAGGGCAGGCAACTGCAAGGGCTCGGTTCGCGGGCGCGTCCTTCGAGCCCTCGGCGAGCGGCGCAGTTCCAGGAGGCCCCCAAGCTACGACAGCATCGGCAGTCGTATCGAAGGAGCAGCCTAAGCGGCTAGCTCCGGGGCACCCGGCTGCAGACAGGCTGGCGCCCGCACCCACTTCGGTGAAGAAGCAGAGGAACCGCGACAGCAAGCAAAAACAGCAAGCCCCAAACGCGGGGCTGAGCTTACCCCTCCCTCCACCAGGAGACGAGAGGAAGAAGGCACGCACCTCTGTAGGAGCACGCCTGTTGCGGTGGTCCTCTTCTGCTCAGCAGCGCTGCGCCGCCCGCGGCAAAGCTGCGTTCCAGACGAAGGGGAACGGCATCGGGGACGGACGGCGGTCAGTGCGGCCCGCCGATGCCGGCAGCGGACGGCCGCTGTCGAGCCACATCCACGGGCGCCCGCTGAAGTCGGCGCTCCGAGAAACGCACAGGGCCCGCTGCACTGTACTGACTTGGGAGACAAAGCACGGACACTGCGACGAAAGCCGTACGCACTCGAGACGCGGGCACGCGCGCACCACCGCAGCACGATTCCAACACCAGATTCACACCATCACCCACGAGGCACACACTGAAGAAGCCGATATCGCGTCGACGGGGCCGAAGAATCACTCGAAGAAAGTTGTCTCGGGGTGTTCGGGGCACTTTGAACAATGAGAAAAATAAATAGATGACCCCAATACGAATATCCTCACTTCTTGCAAGCGTCCTATGGATTTCTCCTAGAAAAAGTAGGGAAAAACGATAATTTCCAGAGCATACGGGTCGCAGTTTAGTATGAACAGAGAACCAAGGAACGTTTCGGGTTGGGCAGTGAAAGCCGACTTTTGGCGCACAAAACACACACTCCCTCCAAGCTTTTGTCACTGGATGAAGTACGCGAAGAGAGGAAAGAAGATGGGGGGCGCGCAGACCGGTGAAGGCCTGCAAGCAGATCCGCCGTTCCTGGTGTTCTCGATCTTGTGTACGGACTGCTAGAAGCCGGCTGGCAGCACACGGTCGGTTCAGTCAAGCAGTGGTCGCGAATGTCACCGTCCGCAGGCCCCTACGCGCTGCTGCTATGAGGGAAAGCACTTGTTGCTCGCGGCCTGCTGCTGCCTCCTCGCGCGATCCATTCCAGCCGGCGACCACTCCTCGCTGCTGGGGCCAGAAAACAGCCGCCGTCGTTTCGGCGGCGGCACAAGCCGCACCAGCAGTGCGAGAGGGAAAAGGGGGAGGCGAGAGAGAAGGGGCAAGCCGACGGGCAAAGCGAAGCAGCGTGCCAGCAGCAGCAAGCAGCCTGACGCGCGGCCGTTTTGTTGCTGCTTTTGCGGCTGCCGCGCGAGGTGGGCAAGGCGGAGCCAGTGAACCAGCAGCCGCGCGCCAAATCCACCACCGCCACTATACAACAACCACCGAAGAAAAAGGCCCGTGGCGACACATGGCGGAAAAATTCTCGTTCTGCTACGCCGTGCGGCGCCGGCAGCAGCAGGCAGGGCGACCGACCCGTTCGCGCGCCGGGATGCCCCCGCGGCGGCTCGCAGGAGGGAGGGCGAGTGTGCGGTCTTTTCGGTTTGCTCGCGCTGCGCCCCTCTCCCATCTCAAGTTTCCCTTCTTCTTCTTCTTCCTCACTTCTTACGATCCGGGCGCATGGCCCCCCTCTGCTGCAGCTATCAAGGAGGAGGTGCGGCGCCGTAGTTGGAGGGCTGCGCCGCTTGGATCGACGGCCCCGAGCGCGAGAGCGGAGTAATACCCGGTTTTCCGAGGCCGAGGTACTACCTTTCGTTGGCTTCCGCACTTGGATGCACGCTGGCTCCGTGCAACGAGGGGCGCCGGAAAGCCGCAGAGCACTGCAGGAAAGCCGTCTCACCCATTCGGCCCTGTGCCACCTAGCGAGCAAAAATAAAATTGGAGAGAGACGACTTGGGGTAACCGAGAAACCTTATTTTCTTGTTTCGTTTTCCTGAGTATAATCCATATGACGCAAACAGACAACAACACCAAATGAAACATGGCTAGCAAATGCAGTAGAGAGCACAAAAGAGAACCTACCGCAAACGCTAGCTGGCTGCGACCTGACGGAGCGCATTCAAGTGCACGTGACACGTGAAAAAGGAAAAAGAATAAGAATTTTCGCCGCCGTTTAACGAGACCTCATATTGTATGCGTGCACTCATTCGGCAGTAAAACGGTGGCCCACTAGTGGACAGAAAGAAGGCCAAATTATATTTTCCTTGACGCCAGTGAAGTCAATGTGACGTTACACATTTATCAATCTTATCGCGCACTCCATTTCTCTTTGAAAGGTAAGAAGATCCCGCAACGCTTTCTGTGCGATTCTACGTTTCGTCTATAATAGAGTGTAATCTATCAATAGTAGGCAGATAGCTCGCCTCAGCCACATAGTGCCAACAGGTATGATTTAAGGGGCAACTAGCACTGCAAGTTAGATCACTTCTCATTTTCGCTATTCAGCCTCCGTTCACAGTAACAAATTATGTTAAGTTCGTATTCCCTACCTATAGCACTCTACCTTCAGAAAACAACCCGCCGATGCACCCTGTTCATTGAAAACACACAGTGTAAACTCGCCTTCGTGGATTTAGTTTTCGAACTACTGATAATTACGCCACTTCTTCTTGGAACTCTACAGCAATGTGTTTGGAAACATTCAACGTGCATTCATCCACGCGTGTCATTCTATTGACATAACCATTACAACAGATTCTTGACACTTACGAAGTCTACTTTCGTCTACAAAAATCGCCGAGTTTTCCAAGAAAACTGTTGCCGAATAAATAGGCCATGAAGAAGTATTACACATGCATATGCCTTTTATGCGAGCATTCGTTGGCCGACTGCACATGAACTAGGGTTTTTGGAAGACGTGAAGGAAGCAGTATTTCGAGTTTGCAAATACTTTGATGCACTGCAAAGAAAATGACTTTTATGCGAAGCATATTACGAGAGCTCAACCCAGCTCCTCAGGCGCGGCGATGTCGCCTTCAACACCACGTGACACCGTGACGTCACGACAGAGTAGAAACGGGGATCCAACTTGCGCCGTCGCTCGCGGCGGTATATAAGCAGCTGCGCTTGCCTCTGCTAGACACTCACGAGGTGAGATGCCTCCTGGAGACAGAGCTGCTCGTTGGAATGAGAAGCGAAGGTTGCGGCGTGCTACAGACTGATTTTCTAGGTGGCTTTCTTGCAAGATGGGCTGGGTGGGAATCGAACCAGGGTCTCTGGAGTGTGAGACGGAGACGCTATCACTGGGCCACGAGTACGATGCTTCAAAGCGGTACAAAAGCGCCTCTAGTGAATGAGGTGTTGCCTTAGAAACGAGCTGTTTCTAAGGCTCAGGCGTGCGTCGCTTGCTCAGGCGTACATTTCGTTGCCGCGCCGAACGCGGCGCTGCTCGACGCTCACCGCGTCCGATGCGGGGCGCGTAGTCGCTGCGCCGTAGCCCACTGTCTTACACCCTTTGGCGGGTCGACGGGAACGCTGTCGCGTTCCACTCTTGAAGGCGAAGCAGAGTAACGCATGAGTTGTTTCTTCGTCTAGCCGAACCAAATATAGCCAAGCAACAGCAGTTCACCAGGCTAAACAGTGGTTCAACAAGTAAAATAAAGGCTAGTATGCTTCGCATCCTGGGCTTAACCTTAGCTAAGCCACAGCCATTTTCTTAACTCAAGTGGCATAATGCCCGCGAGACACCGAATCAAGTACTGTCTTTCTGTCTTTTCTTTTTATGCCAGCGTCGCTTCGGCGGCTTGGTATGGTTTTCTTAATATTTCTAAGCTAGACTGTCAACGCCCACTAAATAATTCGGTGCTTATGGCTTTTTTTGTGTGTGTGACGCGATGCAGCAATCCCGGGAAACGTTTGATTAGAAACAAGGTCGACAAGTCGGCGTGATGCGTCATTCTCTCCTAGCCACTGAGCAGGCGCGAAGAGAAAAGTGATGAAAAGATAACGATCAACGGAAGGCGGGGACCACGATAAAAGCGTGTTCGCAAATAGGCAAAAGTCGCTGCACTCAGAAGTCCGTACCAGCCACGGGAAGTAAGCACAAAATCGATAAGCGTCCAGGCGTAGGAAACCTGCATAACGTGTGCTCCAGTAAAAAGTTCTTCGTTCAGCTTATAACTTCCTTGAGCGGAACACAATTCGTCGTTTGGTTACAAAAACTTTGAAACACATACGTATTTTTCGTTGATTTACCGAAGTTGTGCAGGAAAAAGAAAGCGCAGGACAGGTACACGCCGCAGAGGCAAGTTCCAATGTGCTTGTTTGTATCACTTCACCCTGATTTCCACCACAGTGCACGCATACTCGTATATCCAGAAATTCAGGGACATCGATCCTTAGCGCCACCTGTTGCTAGCTGGTACGCGACAGCCGCGTCACTAAAGGGGAACTCCCTAAAAAAACCACTACAGTAGATCACATATTCGTGAACTTAGGTCGCTTCATTGACGTAACCTATGGGGCACTCTCTGACCAAGATTGAAGTCTGACTATATCCTGAAAAAAACCTACAGGTTTCCACGAGCACATTTATGCGTCCATTGGAACTCTACAGCAATGTGTTTGGAAAAATTCAACGTGCATTCATCCACGCGTGTCATTCTATTGACATCACCACTATAACAGATTCTTGACACTTACGAAGTCTACTTTCGTCTAAAAAAATCGCCGAGTTTTCCAAGAAAACTGTTGCCGATTAAGTAGGCCATGAAGAAGTATTACACATGCATATGCCTTTCATGCGAGCATCGGGTGGCTGACTGCACATGAACTAGCGTTTTTGGAAGACGTGAAGGAAGCAGTATTTAGAGGTTGCAAATACTTTAATGCACTGGAAAGAAAATAACTTTTTTAACCCAAGTTCAGTGTCATTGGGCTCCATTGCATGTTGTGTTCCGACAGAAATATTTATACGTCTATAAGCGTTCATTAGATTAAATAAAAACTTCAATATAGGAATAGCAGCAGTTTACAAAATATTAACAAGAAACATTAACAAAATTACAGTATATGGACGATATGACCATTCTAAATGTAAAAAAAAAACACAGCCATTGAATCTATTTTTGGAACTAGTAACGAAAAACCTCCTAGTACTTCGACGTCCAACCGCTAACCTTGCGAAAGAAACGCAAAGCACTTGCGTAATGCAGTGAAGGCGATGCTTGAGTTTAAGAAATATTTAAGAGATACTACGATGGTTGGGGTCGGGCATGAAATAGATGGTCGCTGGCCCATGCCGTCGTCCAACTCATCCACGCTGAGGACGTTGTTGAAGGGAGAGACTTGTTCTCATCGAGAAAGAGGAATATGGGATTTATTTACAGTATCTACATGAGAACGTTAGTCTCATCAGTCTAGCATGACTGAAAAAGAATGCACCCTTAGCAGCCGCGCAACAGCTGCTTATAAACACACTGTCCTCCCTAGATCCCTAGGTGAGGGAAAACGGCCGTTCAACCTTCGACCAATTCAGAGCGTCCAAAGTCATCGTAGCCGACCCGCTTTGAGTGGGAGGGTTTACACATTCACTTCCGCACAGGGTTGCACTGACCACACCAAGGTGAGAGGTTTTTTGCAGACACGAGTCTTGCCCTGAGCAGGCACCTCTTGATCCCCGAGTTGGCCCCGCAGGCAGTGGCTGCCGCGTCTGTCCATTGACTGACGACTTCTAGGGCCCGTGAAACGGCACCGCAAAACATTGTTCCAGGAGTTCCCCCACTCCAAACAAACCGTGAGGGTGACGGCGAAGCCACTAACAATACTTGGTCCGCCGAGTGCGTCTAAACATTCCGGCGCCGTGAGGCTGGGGAAGCGGCCCATTGTCGTCCTTACAAAGCGTGTCGCCGCAGCGGGCCGGGCAGGTTTCGATGGTCGCTTCCACGAAGATCGCCAGCCCCCGCAGGTCGAACGTAACAATACATGTCTACTAACCACGCAAGAAAAATGGTCGAAGGACAGTTAGGTTGGAACAGGTGAAATGAACTCGGTGTCCAAAATCAGTGGTTATGTCAAAAGTTCCTACCATGGTCGTCAATGATTAGTTATTGCGGAGACGTAGTTAGCATATACCAGCAGATCTATTTTTTTAACAGAAGAAATTTTTATTTAATTCGAGTGTTATAAATCACTGTGACGTTATCGTTACCAAAAACCAGAGTTGGTGAAAATTAGTATGTAGCCCCCCTACAGAATTCCTCATGATCATTTCGTGGTTTTGTACGCCAAACATCAGGGATCCACTTCCTGGCTTTAACTGCTCCTTGCAGTAAACACGTTTATTGCACGATTCGTTGCAATGAATGCCATTGGCAACAAGAATGAGTGACATTGACAGGTGCAAGCGAGGAAAAATGTAAAATGATACTCCGGTAGAACAATTATTCACTTTATCGATGAACAATTCAGGTACACTTGAAGACATGATAAATCAGTAACGTGCAATTGTGTCTCTTTACATCATGCATATTGATTGAAACAAACGCCCAACAGTGCTACAAATTAATATCGCCTTTAATAATGTTCATTCGCCTGCATGTTTTGTTATAAAAGCCAATTTGCATACCATAAATTCGGACGTCCTAGCAGTAATTATGAAAATTTCACCGAAAGATAAACGCTGAAGAAATTCTTTATCTTATGTGCGAGATTTCAGATACATTATTTGTTTTAAAAATTGACACTCCATTTGACTCGTCTCCCACTTACTATATTTCGGATACCTCGGTGCGTAACTGTTGTTAAATTTTTTATCGTTGATTGCGATAACTGTCATTGCTTTTCTTTTGACTGGTTCCTCTCCACTCGCATTACTGCCCACCAGACTTGTACACGTTACAGAAGAGCAATAACAGATTACAATTACGTCATTAAAAATGTAATGGATTACAATTACTGAGCCAGAAAATGTATTTGAGGACATATGCAGTAGGAATCGACGATAAGTTTTACGTTACTTCCGCTCGAACTTTTATTAACACTGGATAGCTAGCGTGAACAGAACGAGCTGGCTCGGCACTTTCAGTGCGTCCTCTACAGCCCTTCATACATTGCTTGTCTGCACTAACAGCTGCTTCTAAAATCATCATCCCTCTTATTCATTGTGAAGACATAAGCAGCGACACAGAAAACTTGCTCGAGGAAGAAAAAATGGGAAAGGCAGGGAACGAGAGCCTAGCCAGTTCGCTCGATGTGCGCCCTGGAGGATAGGACACCATGCACTGTGTATGCGCACGAAGTTTGCGCACAAGATTGTGGTCGCTCGGCAACTGTGTCCTCTATAACGCTATAACGCGCTGCACTTCGTTGCTGCTGGGACTCGGAAAAGACGCTCCCGATTGGGCCAATGAACAGCTGAAAAAAAATCGTCCGTATGTGATTTCCTTGCGATAACGTCCAAAGTGGCCCTCGCTATCAATACATACGAGCACCTGGTCAATATGTCGGCCAGCATCTTCTGCAGCGTTAAGACGAGGAAACAAATATTGAACCCCGGTTTTGGCTGTCTGGACATGCGCATTTGTGAGGCTGCTGCATGGCGAGATATCGGGCCTTCTACTGTAGCTTTCGCCAAATTCAGGTTCTCAAAGGTGCGTCGTTCGTGGCAGCTTAACCCGTCAATAAATTGATTGGCTACCTGTAATTGCTTACGGAAAAAAGAAACTAAATTACAGAGTACAGAGCAAACAAAGTAATCGGTAAATTACAAAGTAAACACAATATTCAATAGATTACAAGTAATTATCTACATGTCATTGGTTACGTGTAAGCGTGTTGCCACAGGCTTTTTAGAAAGCTCTCATATGGGCCGACCTCATGTTTTCTTTCAAATATCTCCTTAGAAGTAACATAAACATCGAAAATAAGGCAGAAAGGGATCACTATATGTTTGGTGATGTTTGTTACTTCTTTCACCTAAAAGTGCTAACGTGACCATGACGTAACCGCGTTTGTTGCAGCAAAAGAGATCGCTCAGCGCTTTCTTATGTGGTTCACCAAAATTATCATCAATACAGAAGCTATCAGTGCAATAATTTACGGTGATGTATTTCAATAAAATGTTCTGCGGTTTTATATATGCACCTAACACTTCTGCAGATTCCCAATCACGTGACGTTACATGCGCTTTTATTTTTCTATCTACCAGAACTTGAATTCTTATCACTTGCCTTTACTTTCCATGAGGACAAAGCGACTCGCGTTATTCTTGAGGCAGATGACGCCACAGTGCTTCTAAGGTCGACCAATAGGGCGCGAGTAAGTGGTATTAAACCCAATATAAAACAGGCCAACAAAATCCTTGCATACGCCATTCTTGGAAAGCCAAGCGCAGCGAAAAGGTGCGTACGACGAGTTTCTGTTCAATTCTATAGTGTGTCATCACTGCTGCAGCTATTTTCTTCTCGTATCTCATTTGTGTGTATGCATTCATAATAGCATCGCTTTTTGTTGCATTTTCGCAGATCACTTCACCCGGTCGAGATGAAGCCCGTGTCACTATTTCTGTTGGCCTTTCGCCTCGTTGCGGTGCAGGCGCACGGTCTTGCCCCACGATACTTCGGCTTTGTGCACAGCCACCCGGCACAGCTGCCGGGACATCATGGCTACAGCATGTCAGTCCAGGCTCATGGGAACTCCCATCACGCTTTACCGGCTCACCCTGGTTTGCATGTTGGCCATGTTCACCAAGGCCACGGGCATGTAGTACATCAAGTACAGGGTCCGTTCTCCAACGTTCACCAGCACCAAGTTGACCACGCGCATCAGCACTCTGCCACGCCTCCTTCCGCAACTGCGCCCATTGCATCTAACGTGAGCACGGTCCCAGTCTTGATGTGCCGCGTCGTCAAGGTTCCTGTTAATACCACGGCTCCTGCTCCGCCGCCGCCGCATCACTCCGGCTCCTCTAGCAACCAACATGTCGGTAGTCATATCGCCGCTTCCATTAGTCATGCCTTCGGTAAGGTAGTCAACCCGGTGGTGGCCCTCCTACAGAACGCCTCTGTTTGGCTGAACCGCACGGCAAATCAGCATCAGAGTGCCACTGGTATTCACCCCCACCAGCACACTGCTGCTGTGCCCCATTCCGTCATCAAAAAGAAGCTGGCTGTCATCGGAAAGCTGAACCATCCCACGGCGAGCACTGCCTCGGTGACGGCTCGTCCATCAGTCCCTAGTGATGCGACCACAGCACCCAGTCGTAAAACTGCAGTTCCAAGCGCAGTGCCCGAGGTGACAACTCGTTCCCGCCCGACAACAAAGATGTTGACGCCCGCTCCTGTACTAGTCAGCACACTGGGCGCCCCTGCTCCCACTCTAGGTGCCCCACATCCGCGTGCCAACACCTTTCCTAACTCTCCTTGGGTAACTGCTTCAGCCGATCTGCCTACTTCCGTCACTGAAGCGGTGTCCTCGAAAAGCGTTGTAACAGGGCAGGTTGCCGGCGCTACAACGACGGCATCGGAGTCTACCTTGGCAAGAACCATGACGTCTAATCCTACTACGTTATTTACCACAACCCCGGCTAGATCTCCTGACCCTACAACGCCCGACCTAGGTCTCCTCAATCTGCGCGCCGACCCCTTCACTATCCCGGCTGCCACAATCTCTTCGGTTGACCTGCCTGCTTCCATTCCTGAAGATGTTTCGTCCACAAACCGTGTCTCAGTAGCTACTGAAGCAGCGTTATCGGAGTCAACCTTTCCCGCCACAGACACAACCACCGAGACGACCGCTGGTGCAACTTTATCGATTATGGCTCTTACAAGCGGTCTTGACCTCAAGACGCATGCCGTGGGTCGCACTGCACTGGTTACTTCAACGGACGTGTCCTCTTTTGGTCCTGCACATTGGGAGCAGGCAACATCGGCCACCGCAGCATCGACTAGTACCAACGGTCCCACCCCGCTTTTCACAGAATCTACTATACGTGATGTGCCTACATCTGTACCGGAAAAGCCTGCAGCCTCTACGTTTCCGGCGGACCTGGGTGCAGTCTCCGTACGATTAGCTCAATTCACTTCAGCTCCGCCTTCTGCAACACCACCAATTCTTCCCGCTAACGAGGCCCCACCGACTGTAGCAACGGCAGAGGACATCGCCGTTGCAACTGCAACAGACTCTGCCATCACCCATCCAGCCATGGCGCTTTCTCAGACTTCCACACCTGCTTCTTCGCCACCTGAGAGATCAACTGTCATTGATGCCCGCTCGGTTCACCCGAAAACCCGGTAGATCGCTGAACCACAGGCTTCCCAGCAGTAATGGCATCAGCGATATTATAATGTGATATTTGTAGTAGCATGCCTGCTAAGGCTATGTTTGCACTGTTTTAAGCTTTTTACTGCGCGCATATTGCATGTTGCAAATCTTGACCGGTGTACTACGATTGCGCAATAAACACGGGCCTTTTATCACAGATCCTTCCTGCTCATTCCTTCCTGCATGCCTCGCGCACCAGTTCTTGTCGCCCGGCGGCAACGCACTGGCCGCGCGTCACCCGTTCATCTCATTCCAGCTTGACTTCAATGCAACGACATTAGCAGCAGCATCATTTTCCATCCGTCGTTCACGCTGCCTTGTCCATTTAAATAGCTCCACGTAGTACTCTGCTCCTGCCACGTCAGATGCTCGATACCTGATTTATAGGGAACCTAGAATGGGGTGTAACCATTCGGTTTTAAGAAAGGTCAGCGCTGATGTCAGACGCACCTGAACACTACACTCGTTGTGTTACGGACAATAAGTTTGTGTATGCATTGCTGCCATTTCTGCACCATTCGCAGTTCAAAGCTTTCCTCTGGTTTCCTTTTATTCGACACATTCCTTTCGTAAAACATCTCGCGTAAACGCTCTATACATAAATGAACGACTTCGCCTGCATTGCTACAGTGAACGAGACTTCTGCCCTTGACAATTATTATCTTGAGAGGGTGCACTCCTAAAACGAAGTCTTTCACATATTGGACAGAAAAGTGAGTGTTCTGTGCGAACGGAGTTTTTCAATTATTCATTTAACTCGCACTCTGAATGCCATTATCGCTTGGAGATGTAGAAGTGGCGCGACATTAGCAGCGGCGACATAGTTTCCTTCGTATATAAACAAACGGACAAGAGAAAATTTGGCTGACCAACTCATTTAAAAACTAACGCGTCTTCAGCGAAAGAGCTGGGGCGCGTTTGAGAATTTCCGTGTCGTTAATTGGCTGTGCACGTAGTTTCTAAACCTGCCAAGTCATAGTTCAACAGGGCACGATGTAAGCTGGCCTAAGGCATCCGCGCGTGTAGTTACGCTGCGCTGGCGAAAAGTGGACTCTTGTACAGTTTGTCGTGGCACAGCCAGCGTGACCGACGGGGCTCGGCGGGTTCTGATGTCGGTGGCGTGGCGCATGTCGTGCTGGAGCCACTCGACCACTATGCTTTACGTGATAAATATGACCCCTGTGTGTGTGTGTGTGTGTGTGTGTGTGTGTGTGTGTGTGTGTGTGTGTGTGTGTGTGTGTGTGTGTGTGTGTGTGTAATGTGCGCGCGCGCGCGCGCGCGCGTGTGTGTGTGTGTGTGTGTGTGTGTGTGTGTGTGTGTGTGTATAATGTGCGCGCGCGTGTGTGTGTGTATATATATAATGTGCGCGCGTGTGTGTGTGTGTATATATATAATGTGCGCGCGCGTGTGTGTGTGTGTGTGTGTATATATAATGTGTGTTATGTGTGTGTGTGTGTATATATATATACATATAATGTGTGTGTGTGTATATATATACATATAATGTGTGTGTGTATATATAATGTGTGTGTGTATATATGTGTGTGTGTGTGTATATATAATGTGTGTGTGTGTGCGTAGCGGCAGTATGACACCATGGGACGCTTCAGTGAGCGACTTTAAAAAAGCTGTAATGAACCTACAAAGAATAAACATTTATCGCAAGTCACTGAAAACATTGATTCGTACATTAAATAAATATCACCGCCGTGCCCGGCATAGTTTACCGACGATAGCGGGGTACAACAACGAAATACCATGTGTAACGCATAAAAATTGGCAGAAAGCGAATATTCAGTCTGTTTTCAGAGCACGTAAGCTACCTAAGCAGTTCAAATTTTAAGTACACATAACCAAAAAGTGGCCCTAATTTTTTCAAAACATTGTGACACGTCCATGGTTGTCTTCGTCGGGTGACCGCTTTTTACCGGCTAAGAAGCGTTAAAAATCATTACTCCGCGCAGGACGCGCCTCTAATAAATTATATGGTTTTCCGTGCCAAAATGACGATTTGATTATGAGGCACGGCGTAGAAGGGTACTCCAGAATAATTTCACCACCAGGAGTTATTTAATGTGTACCTAAATCCAAGTTGAAGAATGTTTTCGCCCCCACCGAAATGCGGCCGCCGTGGCCCGGATTCCATCCCGCGACCTCGTGCTCAGCAGCCCAACATCGTAGCCCCTAAGAAGCCACGGCAGCGGCGCGTCTACACGTATCGAACGTTTCTCAAATGTTATCCATGGTTCCATCCGTTGTCTGCTGTCATCGAACTTTGTATAATCTGATTGTATGCGCGACGCGAATTGCGGAGTACTTTCTGGAAGACACGTGGGTACCAGCGATTACGGTGGATCCTTCGACGAGTCATGTATCAAAGCCGATGCGCTTCACTCGCTGATCAGATTGTCAACGATCGCCGGATGTGTTTGTCGCTATCGTTATGCTTTGAATGTCACTTTATTTTAGTGGCTTAAGTTCGGCCAATAAAAGGGTTAGTTTCTTCATTAACAGTTTTGCTACTCTGTTCTTGACCGTCACGTACTACAAGGTGACAATATGAAATATCTGCTGTTATTGCTCCTGCCGAAACCAATAGTGTAGCTCTTAAGTAGAAATTGCCTGACAGTGAAATCGATAAAGTCAGAAGTGAAACATACCTTTAGAAAAAAAGTGATGATGATGATGAAAAACTTTATTTATCCCTCTTTAAAGGGAAGGGGGCAACAGTAAAGTCAGTGCTATATTGGTATTGAAATGACTCTGCACGTTCGGTCAAGGTCATTTTCTCGAAGATATCTACGATAACTCATCACACATTGAATTGATGGGCCATAGGATAGGGAAGCTTTCGGAAGATAAGAAAAGGCCTGTTATAGCCAAAATGACCTTTTTTACAGTCAAAGGTAGCATTCTGTCTTCTGCACGAAAACTTAGAGGGTTTATCTTCTCTTTACGCGCAGATTTTTCACCAACTACTCGAGAAGCAAGAAGGCACTTGATTGCATTTGCTAAGGGAAAAGTCAAGCGTTTTATCCTTTCACTTGACCGATTGCGCATTGAGCATGCAAATTATGTTGTTGACAACACCAGTAAAGCTTGTGGGCTCACAGTACGTCTCCGCGCACGGCGTCGCCAAGTGGCCCCCGAGAAGTGGAGCCTCACGACGCGGCACGACGGTGCACGGCGATAGACCCACCGCAGGTTCGAGCACCGAGCCGAAAGACCTGGACGGCTCTGGCCGTACGCATGGGCGCTCTCCCAGGAACACACGGCGTCCAGGGCAGTTAAGGCGTTTATTGATCACCAATGGCCAACATGTACCAGACTGCACCCAAACACACGGAGTACACTCGGCGCCCACGGTTCCCGATGGCGAGGAAGGCGGGTTACACGCCGCGTCGAACAATGGTTTACGCGCGCGGGCCGAAATACGTTCGCAAACGCTACCTAGCGCTTCCCGTCACCGACAACGGTCTGCGACGGTTCGGACACGCAAAATGTGACGCACTGAGCGCCTGCGGCTACCGCAAGGGCGGAACGCAAAGCCACTCAGCAAGTCACACTTACGCAAGCTAACAAAGCACGTGAACGTCCCCAGGCCGGGGCGTTGGGGACACAAATAGCTGGTCGCTCACGTACCTTGCAGCTTGCCTCTCGTGACCGGCGCTCGTCCCTCTCGCAGCACGACTGCCCCGCGCACCGCGATCGTCCCCAGTCGGGGCTTCTTCCCTACGTCACGCCCCACGACCCAATCGCAGGGCCGCGTAGCATGACGTCGCGGGACGCGGCCGCGGCGCCCGGGGAAAACGGCGCGCGGGTCGAGGGGCAGGCATTTGGGAGAGGTTTTCCTCGCAATGGCGAATAAGTCCGGAGCCTTAGGCACAGCAACGACTGCGCCCCGGTAGACCGAAGGAACTCCCACAAGCTATAGTATATCGTAGCAGATAGCTACAAACCATACCACGCTATCCGATCCGTTGAAGGTCCGAGTCCCGTATATATAACCGCGCCATAATTATCACTAATATTCACAAATATTAGAAGTCTGCTACCAAAGCACGACCATGTTGCCGCGTTTGTTGACTGCAATTCTGATATCGTTGTTTTCGCTGAAACGTGGCTAAATCCAGCAATAACTGATAATGATATCTTCCCACGTGGTAATTCTTTTAACAGAAGTTTTATTACATGAACAGGAAAAGCGATATATCCCTTGTTAAATTATCATGTTTAGAAGAACGTGTCCCCTCACGTTTCACAAGAAACACAGAACCCTGCACTGTGCACCGTTTTAGAACAAATTACAGCTCACAAATGCTAAAAAACAACTTACAAAGGCTTTTAAATGCTTACAATAGTATGGCATTGATATATGCGCCCTTACCCCATCAGAATTTTCTCGACTAAATCAGCGGGAATAATATTCATGTTTATATGGCCAGCTATTTCAGAAGTGCAGATTAGATGAGTTTACAGCTTTTTGTTCGCATTTATATTACAAATATATGTGTATATATGTTTTTTTTTTCATCTGTCATATGTGAAACCTTTTGTAACTTCATTACGCGCAACTACTCACTTTACACTTAGCGCTTCTCATGCATTCTTGCAAAACTGTGTATTTTTGTATTGTTAAAAACACGCGGCAGTTCCGCGCTGCCCATGTCTTGTGGTCATAGGGGGCAGGGTGTTTTTTCAAGCTGCACTTGCAGCTTTTCTTCCCTGTCTCCCCCAATCTGTTGGAAATAAAGATATATTCAATTCAATTCAAATTAACATATACAGGTGTGACCACGTTGGCAAAAGAGGTGGTGCTGCATTCCTGGGTATCAAAAGAACGATTAGATCACATGTCATTAACATTAAATTATGGGGTTTTACGTGCCAAAACCACTTTCTGATTATGAGGCACGCCGTAGTGGAGGAGTCCGGAAATTTTGACCACCTGGAGTTTTTTAACGTGCACCTAAATCTAAGTGCACGAGTGTTTTTCGCATTTCGCCTCCATCGAAATGCGGCCGCCGTGGCCGGGATTCAATCGCGCGACCTCGTGCTCAGAAGCCCAACACCATAGCCACTAAGCAACCGTGGTGGGTATGTCATTAACATCGATTCGTGTATTGAGGTCATATGGGCAGAATGCCTAACTGGTAACCACAACATGTTAATTGGAGGCTACTATCGCCCAGCCGATTCGAATCAGTGCTTTCTCGTTGAACTGCGCAGTAGCATTACAAAAGCAATCAACATCTGTCACGCTCATATCACTTATCTCCTTAGAAACTTCAATTTTCCACTGATAGATTGGAATACACTATCATCATCCTGTTCACCGTCAACCGAATTCATTTCTTTAAGGTTAGATTATAATTTACTCCGAATGGTTACCCCACCCACCTGCGGCGATAACATCTTAGACTTAGTTCTTACTAGCGCCCCTGAAACATTTGGTGAAATGACTTTTTTAGAAGGCTTGAGTGACCATAAGTTGCTTCAACTTACTCTTAATGCCCCCTTGCAGTCTACAAACGTCACTAGCAAAACTATCCGTGACTATAACAAAGGCGACTACCAGGAAATAAACGAGGAACTTGAGACGTTTCTTTCGCGCACATTATTACCTTTGTTTTCTGCTCGGTTAGTTAATGAAAACTAGCTTCTTTTAAAGGAAACGTCTGCGCATAAAAAGACAAGTATTTCACGCTAATCAAAATATCAGGTGATAAAACCAACCCATGGTTCACCCAATACCTTCGAAGGCTAAGGAATAAGAAGAAACGGCTATACACGAATGCAAAGCACACTGGCTCGCCCACGGTATAAGAAAGATATAACCTATGCTTGAAATCTTACTGCTCAGCTGTAAGTGAGGGTAAAGATAAATACTATTCTCACAATCTACCCTACCTTCTTAAGTCCAACCCCCAAAAGTTTTGGCAGGAATTATCACATGATCAGGGTTGACACCATATTTCCTTAGAATGTGAAAATGAAGTTCCGCTTCCTCATAGTGAATGCCCCATGGTCCTTAAAACGTTTTCTTTTTCATTCTCATTCACAAATGAAGACCTTTCACTCATTCCTGAATTCACTCATTTCGACTGCCAGTACATGGGTCCCAACGATATTACTGGAGATGGTATTAATTGCATGTCTCATTAATAACCTTAAAATATATAGCGCTTCAGACGTCGATAATATTAACTAAAAGTTCTTAAAAAATACAACTTCGATATCTAGCAATATTTTGTACTATATTTTTCGCCAGTCATTATCATCCGGCCAGCTCCCTTATGATTGGAAAATTGCTGAAGTAGTATCTGTCTACAAAAGTGGCAGCAAAAATTCCCCTGAGAACTACCGTCCAATTTCTTTAACGTGCACATGCTGCAAAATGCTCGAGCATATTATAGCATCTCATACGCATCAACATCTTGAATCGAATAATTTTTTCTTTGCTAACCAGCAAGGCTTCAGGAAAGGTGTATCGTGTGAGACACAATTATTAGAGTTCACTACCGACGTACATTCTCACATGGACAATAACCTTCAAACAAATTTTATCTTACTCGACTTTTCTAAGGCTTTCGACCGCGGGACTCGCTTCCGTTTAATTTCCATATTAGCTGCTCTCAAATTAAACCGTTTAACGCTATGTTGGATCTGCAACTTTCTAACTAATCATCAGCAATTTACCGTTGTGAACAATTTTACATCACTTCTCACCAACTAGGTAACTTCCGGTGTAACGTGGGGCAGTGTATTAGGACCATTGCTTTTTCTAATCTGCATCAACGATCTGCCCAACAATATCTCTTCTTGCACCCGAATTTTTGACAATGGCTGTATAATTACCAGCTTTGTGGGCCATCTTATTATTCAAGGTTTCCTTCAACGCATTAGCGACTGGTGCAACATCTGACAAAGAACACTTAATTCAACTAAATGTAAAGTATTGACTTTCACCCGGAAACACCTTAAATCAAAATTTTCTTACTATATAAATACAGATCCAGTAATGGAAGCTTCCCTGTACAAACATCTAGGCGTTAATCTCGCACCAGATCTTTCCTGGGCCTCTCATATAAAACCATATGCGCTAATGCTTCAAAAACACTAGAATACATTCGTCGCAACCTACGTAAATCCCCTTTTAACATCCACAAATTAACTTTCCTGAATATCGACCGTCCGCAGCTTGAGTTCCCATCCCCGATATGGTCTCCTCATCATGAATATATAATCTTCATGTTAGAAGCCATCCAAAACAGAGCTAGTCGATTCATCTCAAGCAATAACGATAGGCAGTCAAGCATAACCTGAACCAAACTTGATATTTCACTTCCTGCACTAAGTAGTCGTCGCGACGTGGAATTGCTGTCCTCGCTCCATAAATATGTTCATCGAATGAAGTCATCGTATTTGCTGCTGGAACGTGCAAGTTGTATATCACGACGACTGAATAATGAGTTAAGTTCCATTCGCATTCTACGGAAACACGGATGCATTTAGTCTGTCAGCTTTGCCACGAGCCATCCGTTCGTGGAATTCTCTTTTTGAGAGCACTATCACGCAAACAGATAGGGATAAATTTAGGCAACTCCTGAACACGCAGTTTCTGTCCTAAAGAAGTGTCAGACTTTATGCCATGTCCTGTATACCTCTGTAACGTCACGCAGGCTTTCTTTCCTCTTTCATGCCTTCAATTACACTTTTCTATCATGTGCGCTAGCAATGTACGAAATAAAACCAATCAGATGTTTTCACGCTACCCCTAAATGTAATTTATGTTTGTCTCAGTACTGTTAGTATTTTTTTCTTTTTTCTGCTTTTCATGCTTTAAACTACACTTTCTTACACGATGTTTGAATATGTGTACGAGCAACGTGCGGGATAAAATTTATCCGATGTTTGTTTACTACCGCAGCTTTGCGTTTGTAACCCTGTTTTGCAGCTATTATTTCTACTCATCTTGGCGCTACTCTCGTGCACAGCTTTCTTACTGTGACGCCCCCCTTACTCAATGCTCCTCATGGGGCCTGAAAGGTATCTTGAAATAAATAAATAAGATATTGGGACTGCAACGTGTAGACTATCTCTGGAAGGAAATTCAATAATTCCAGCATTTGATAATCTAAGGATTTCATGCAGTAAGGCACGCCAATCGTTGGACGCAGCTGATTATAATACTTTATCCGGGCCTCACCCTCGGCCACAGGTTGAATGTAGCAAGCTAACTGTGGTTATAAATATGGTTATAACGGCCCCCGATAACTGGGCACGATGAAAGTAGCACAAGCTGAAATTAATTAGTGTGGGAACTGCCCACCACCAGGCATTCTCCGCAACGGGAACTTGTAGGGCGGATCGCGCGCTCCGTCCGCTACAGCGCATTCCGAGGAGGCAAGAAAGACAGTCCTCTCGACCATTGCACGAAAATCCTTTTAAGCAGTAAATGTTTACGTCTCTCTCTCTCTCTGTGGCCGAGCAGGGGATACGTAGTAACGAAAAACATTACTTACGTGGTCACTATATTAAGAAAAAAAATTTTGTCGCAGCTCCAGATTTGTTGGACTTTCCAGCGTGCAGCCGAAAGTGCCCACTTTCAAAGGGGAGGGGGAGACAAATGACATACTTTGCTCCCCCCCCCCCTTGTGATAGTGAGTGGGGGGGAGGGGGCAAGTACCCTCCTGCGGCAACAGAGCTTTAGCAGTGTCGTGTATAGGTACGTAAGTACGGCAATACCACACCGGCCGAAAGAACGCTCATGCGCGCCCTTTACCGTAAGGAAGGACTTTCTATACGGTACACTAGACAGCAAGGAGTGCGCCCGTAGACGTTAACGTGTGCACCGAGTTGCACGAGTCAAGACGATTCAAGCCGAAACACAACGAACACTGCAATACCATGGCGTCGACCATGGGACGTGCACCGTGCCTGCCCGCTCCTCGCGTGCGTTTTACACGGACAGATGACTTTAGTTTGTTTCAAGTCGTGTGCGCGATTGAACCGGTGTGCGACCCGATGAGGTGGCAAGAAGTCGCCAAAACTGTTAAGGCAAAAAACGTACAAGTTGTGTACAGCTCGCTGCATCAGAGAAAGGTTCGACCTTCTGATTTCACCGCGAGGACAATCACAACCGTGACAAGTGAGTATATGTACTCTATGTATGGTACTTCAAAGAGGTTGTTTTGCCCCGCACCATCGAACCTGAAAGTCTGTGGGTGTATATAGGTCTGGTCTGGGAGAAAAAGTTGCTAATGGGAGGGATTACTGCAGTGCATCTCAGACTTGGCCAGAGAATGTAAGTATAAGCCGCGACCACTGTACCGGCAGAACAGGCAGTGAAAAGGCTCCCGAAGCGCCACAGAAGGCGGCGCACATCGTGCAGCGCACCCGCGGTCTGTTGCAGCCCAGTCGGTGCGGACTTAAGCCGCAGGAAACCGGAAAGCCAGGGCTATGCGAGCCATGCTGCGGCTTCGGCGGCTCCTGGCGGCGGCCAGTCCGGCTTCGGTAATGGTCTATGACCACACTTGGTGCTTCGTTGTTTCGCTTTGGCCGACCTGTCATATATGCTGCGCGGAACTTCACGCCTCAAAACACTAATTTAGGAACTGGAAACTTAATGTGAAGTCCATAGTTTCGGTTTTGATAGGCACAAGAAAAATTTAAACTGCGGATAGCTCAACAAACCAAATTAATTACATTTCAACTGAAATAACAGGTATTTCAGTTTGTACTAATGTACTCTCGCTATGTCAGGAAATAAAGATTAACAAGTTGCTACACTTTTCTTCGTTGCGTAACTGTGTTTGCTGATTACAGAGTTATGAACAGCTAGCAGCATTGCAGTGAACAATTGTGTGGCTTCATTCTTGTCATGACCTCAGCGAAATTGTAATCGTAATGAGTGTGATTTCAAAGGATGATCGCAAGCCCTGATACTTGTTATTAATACTATAGGACTCAGGGTACAGCGTACCTGGAGATACGCCTAGATAAGCGCGCTCGCCGAACTCACGTCTGCTCACATTTTGACATTTATTTACTTATTTGAATGCATTGCCTATCCCAGGGTTTCACAGGAGGTGAGCATATACTCTGGGCAAATATAATTAAGATTAATACAAATTTTAATACATTACTATTCCAAATACGATTACAATATTATTACAATAAAAGTACAATTAATTAGTGACAATTACATCATAAATTCCAATAATTTATCATTTCCTAAATTCAATTAAGTAAAACTAGTTTCCCTGTGTTATCCTTCGTGTCTTTGTTGGCTTCTTGGTGATATGATTACATCTGTAATATAGACAGACAGGAAAAGAAAAAAAATGATGAAATAAATTCACTAAACGAAGTTTAACGAGAGACAAGACTAACATGAAGAAATACTAGACGACGGAAAAAAAGATACATACTATGGCATTTGAAATTTGTGAAGGTAGAAAAAAAAAAGAAGAAATATGTGCATGGGCACGCAAACGCGTTTCCACCGGAGCTCTAGCGGCGCAGTTTCGGTGCATATGAACTCGCGATAGCTTCGGGTATACCTACGACGCCTGGTAGCCTCTGGAATGACATTTACGCTGCGCAGCAACACAGGTCTCAAGCGCTTGCTGTCACTGTCATTGCGTCACTCTTCGAGCTAAGCTGTAACTAATAAAATACTGCGCCAATATATGTACTTGTATTTGTGAATCTCCAATAAAGCTGCTACTACATCGCAGAATACACGTTTTACTGTCGCGTTACAACAATTCCTCAAAACGAAATGTCAACCATTCTTCGCTAAAAAGTCAAGTTTAACAACATAAATTCCGACATCATTACAGTAATTATGAACATTTCACAAAAAATCGAACGCTGACAGAACTTGTTAGTTTCCATTCAAGTTTGAGGACATTCATGACACAAGAGCACTCCATTTCACATTTCTACCATTCAGTATACGTCTGATAGCTCTGTGCGTCACTGCTGTTAATCGTTTTACTCATTATCCACCCATAATCACCATTGTATTTCTTTTGTGTTGTTCCTTTCCACTCACGCTACTGCCCACTAGCTGATTAGATACCGTTGAGCCTACCGACGTCACCACGCGGGTAGGCACACTGAAGGACGTCGTCCTTACAGACTCCCGTGCTGCCCTTAGCAGGCTGTTGGGAGAGGATGCCAAGAGCCCAATTCTCCGCAGTATAAGAGTCCGCGGACAAAATTTCTTCTCGTGGAGTGTCCCTCACTGCCCAGTGGATACCTTCGCACGTGGGTATTGCTGGAAATGAAGAGGCAGATTGTCTCGCTTCAACCTGTGTTCCCAACGGGAATGACTGCCCAGAAATTTCTTGTATGATTGACAACGCCCGTGTCTTAATCCTTCGGTACCTCCTAAAGCAGCACCCAGACCAGCGTGTTGTAAATGGCTCCTTCACTGCACGCGCTTGTGGTCGTGGCTTGCCTCGTTGTGCCATTATTATTAGCACTATTATTGCACTATTGCACTATTATTATTAGCACTATTATTGAAATTAGGAGTTGGCTCTCTGTTGGTGCGCGAACGTTTGTATCGTCAAGGACGTGTGGAAAGTCCGTCGTGTAGTCCTGTGGCTCCTGTGAGACACTTCAACACCCTATGTTGGAGTGTACCACATTCGTCACACAACGTGCACTGCTAATAAAGAAATATGCACTGATTTGGTTCAAGCATACGACCCTTCATGATTGCCTGTTTTCGAGAGGGAGTGTTGCTCAACGCGACCAGGCCCAAAGAGCCTTGCTAAGTTTCATGCAGAAAACTGATTTGGCCTCCCGTTTATAGACATTCTTTCCGTGTTCCTACTTTCTTTTGTCCGTGTCTCTGTCATTTCTTTATTTAGTATTTTCGTTCCCATTTCTTTGTTTCTTATCTTCTCCTTTTCTCCTCTTTTCATTTCCTCTTCCCGAAAGAGTAGGCAGGCGTGCTGCCCCTCTCGGAGGCAGTTGTCAGCTTGCTTCCTCCCTGTTTCCTTTGTGTGTTTGTATGCTTGAATAATAATAATAATAATAACAATAACAACAACAACAACAACAACAACAACAACAACAATAATAATAATAATAATAATAATAATAATAATAATAATAATAATAATAATGATGATGATGATGATGATGATGACGACGACGACAATATATTTTTCATTACGCAAATTCGGTCATCGCTGCCGTCATTATGAAAATATCACCCAAAGTGAAACGCTGAAGAAATTCCTTACGTTTTGCGCGAAATTTCAGAACATTAATTTATATAAAATAGACACTCCCTTTCAATCGTCTGCAACTTACTATATTTCTGATAGCTTGGTGAATAACTGCTGTTAATTTTTTTATCGTTGACTACGATAAACGTCATTGCGTTTCTATTGTCCGGTTCCTTTCTACTCGCATTACTGACCACCGGACGTGTACACGTTACAGAAAAGCAATAACAGATTACAATTAAAATGTGATGGATTACAGTTACCATTTAAAGCGCCACAAAAAGTAATCGAAGAAATATATAATAGTAATCCATAAGTTTTACGCTCCTTTCCTCCAAACTGTTATTAACATTCAATAGCTACCATAAACAGAACCAACTGGCTTGGTACTTTCAGTGCGTCCTCTACAGCCCTTCATACATTGCTTGTCTGCACTAACAGGTGCTTCTAAAAAAAATGCGTTGGTCATCGTCCCTCTTATTCATTGTGAAGACATAAGTGACATAAGCATCGGCACAGAAAACATGCTCGATGAGGAAAAATGGGAAAAGAGGGACGGAAAGCTTAGCCAGTTCTCTCGATTTCCGCGCTAGGACAGTGCTGTGTACGCATACGAATCTTGCGCACAAAATTGTGCTCGCCCAGCATCGGTCCCTCTATAACGCTATAACGCGCAATGCTTCATTGGTGCTAGGACTCGGAAAGGACGCTCCCGGTTGGGCCAATGAAAAGCTCAAAGAAATTCGTCACTATGTGATTTCCTGGCAATAACGTCCAAAGTGGCCCTCGCTATCAATACATACGAGCACCTGGTCAATTTGTCGGCCAGCATCTTCTGGAGCGTTAAGATGAGGAAACAAATATTGAACCCAAGTGTTCGCTGTCTGGACATGCGCATTTGCGAGGCTGCCGCAGGGCGAGATATCGGGCCTTCTACTGCAGCTTTCACCAAATTCAGGTTCTCAAAGGTGCGTCCTTTGTTGCAGCTTGGCCCGTCCATAAATTCCTTACATGTAATTGTTCAATAAAAAAAAGGAACTGAATTGCAGAGAGGGTTACCGTGTAAACCAGGTAATTGCTAAATTACATTATAACTGCAAAATCCAGCCGATTACAAGTAACTACATACATGTAATTGGTTAAGTATAGGCGTGCTGCCACAAGCTTGTCAGAAAGCTCTCATAAAGGCCGACCTCGTATTTTCTTTCTAATGTATCCTTAGGAGTACCATAAACATTGAAAGTAAGGCAGAGAGGGATGACTGGATCTTGGGTGGAGTTTGTTACTTGTCTCACCTCATACGTCTAAAGTGACTGTGACGTCACAGCATTTATTGCAGCAAGCAAGATCGTTCAGCACTTTCTTATATGGCTCACCAAGCTTATCGTCAACACAAAAGCTATCAGTGCAATCATTTGCGGTAGCGTATTTCAGCAAAATGTACCGCGCCTTGGCGCATGTGCAGCACTTGTGAAGATTCCCGATCACGTGACGTTACATTCACTTTTATTGCTTCGATCTACCCGAACTTGAATTTTTATCACTTGCCTTTACTTTTCATGAGGACAAAGCGACTCGCGTTATTCTTGAGGCAGATGACGCCACTGTGCTTCTAAAGTCGGCCAATAGGATGCGACTAAGGGGTATTAAACCCGACATAAAACAGGCCAACAAAATCCTTGCATACGCCATTCCTGGAAAGACCAGCGCAGCGGAAAGGTGCGTACGACGAGCTTCTGTTCAATTCTATAGTGTGCCATCACTGTTTCAAGTACTTTTTTTCTTGTATGTGGATTGTGTGCATGCATTCACAATAGCATTTCTTTTCGTTTCAATTTTCCCAGGTCGGTTCACCCCGTCAAGATGAAGTCCGTGTCACTATTACTGTTGTCCTTTGGCCTGGTCGCGATGCAGGCGCACGATCTTGTCCCACGAACCTTCGGCTTCGTGCACAGCCACACCGCACAGCTGCCGGGCCATCATGGCTACAGCATGTCAGTCCAGGCTCACGGGCCCTCCGATCACGCTTTGCCGGCTCACCATGGTTTGCACGCTGGTCATGCTCACCCCGGCCATGGGCATGTAGTACATCAAGTACAAGGTCCATTCTCCAACGCTCACCAGCCCGAAGTTGACCACGCGCATCAGCACAATAACCACCAGCAATCTGCCGCGCCTCATTCCGCAACAGCGCCCATTGCATCAAACGTGAACACGGTCCCAGTCTTGATGTGCCGAGTCGTCAAGGTTCCTGTTAATACCACGGCTCCTGCTCCGCCGCCGCCGCATCACTCCGGCTCCTCTAGCAACCAACACGTCGGTAGCCATATCGCTACTTCCATTAGTCATGTCTTCGGAAAGGTAGTCAACCCGGTGGTGGCCCTCCTACAGAACGCCTCTGTTTGGCTGAACCGCACAGCATATCAACATCAGAGTGCCACTGGTACTCGCCCCCACCAGCACACTGCTGCTGTGCCCCATTCCGTCATCAAAAAGAAGCTGGCTGTCATCGGAAAGCTGAACCATCGCACGGCGAGCACTGCCTCGGTGACCGCTCGTCCATCAGTCCCTAGCGATGCGACCACAGCACCCAGTCATAAAACTGCAGTTCCAAGCACAGTGCCCGAGGCGACAACTCGTTCCCGCCCGACGACAAAGATGTTGACGCTCGCTCCTGTACTAGTAAGCACCCTGGGCGCCCCTGCTCCCACTCTAGGTGCCCCACATCCGCGTGCCAACACCTTTCCTAACTCTCCTTGGGTAACTGCTTCAGCCGATCTGCCTACTTCCGTCACTGAAGAGGTGTCTTCGAAAAGCAATGTAACAGACCAGGTTGCCAGCACTACAAAGACGACCTCGGAGTCCGCCTTGCCAAGTACCGTGACGTCTAATCGTGCTACCTTATCTACCACAACCCCGGCTAGCGCTGATGACCATACAACGCCCGATCTAGGTCTCAATCTGCGCGGCAACCCCTTCACTATCCCGGCTGCAACAATCTCTTCAGTTGACCTGCCTGCTTCCAATCCTCTAGAGCTTTCGTCCTCAAACCGATTCTCCGTGGTTACTCAAGCAACCTTATCGGAGTCAACCTTTCCCCTCACAGACGCGACCACCGAGACGACCGCTCGTGCAACTTTATCGACTAGTGCTTTTACAAGCGGTCTTGATCTCAAGACGCATGCCTTGGGTCGCACTGCACTGGTAACTTCAACGGAAGTGTCCACTTTTGTTCCTGCACATTGGGAGCAGGCAACTTCGGCCACCGCAACATCGACTAGTACCAACGGTCCCACCCCGCATTTCACAGAATCTACTACACGTGATGTGCCTACATCTGTACCGGAAAAGCCTGCAGCCTCTACGTTTCCGGTGTCCCTGGGCGCAGTCTCGGTACGATTAGCTCAGTTCCCTTCGGCTCCGCCCTCTGAATCAACTTCGCCAATTCTTCCCGCTAACGAGGCACCGACTGTAATAACGGCAGAAGACATCGTCGTTGCAACTGCGACCGACTCTACCATCACGCATCCGGCCATGACGCTTTCCCAGACTTCAATACCTACTTCGCAACATGAGAGATTAACTGTTATTGATGCCCGCTCCGTTCGCCCAAGAGCTCGGTAGATCGCGGAACCACAGGCTTCCCAGCAGTAATGGCCTCAGCGATAATGTAATGTGATGGCATGCCTGCTAAGGCCATGTTTGCAATGTTTTAATCATATTTTACTGCGCGCATTTTGCATGTTGCAAATCTTGACCAGTGTACTACGATTGCGCAATAAACACAGGCATTTTATCAGAGCCTTCCTGTTCATTCCTTCCTTCATGCGTCGCGCACCAGTTCACGTCGCACAGCGGCAACGAACTCGCTGCGCATCGCCCGTTCATCCCATATCAGGCTGACTTCAACGCAATGACATTAGCGGCAGCATAATTTTCCATCTGACGCTTGCGCTGCACGGTTCATTTTCATAACTCGACATAGTACTCGGCTCCTGTGACAACATCAATCAGATGGTGAAGAACAGTTTGGACTGAAGCCAGACGCACTTGAACGCTTCACTAGTTGTGTTCCGGACGATAAGTTTGCATATGCATTGCTGCCATTCCTGCACGATGCCCAGTTCGAAGCTTTCTTCTGGCTTCTTTTATTCGACATATCCCTTTCGTAAAAACACATCGCGGAAACGCTCTATACATAAATGAACGTGTTCCTCTGCGTTGCTACAATGAACGAGACTTCAGCCCTCGTCAGTCAATATGCTGAGAGGGTGCACTCCTAAAACGAAGTCTTTCACATATTCCATAGGAAAGTGAGCTTACTGTATGAACCTGATTTTTCAATAATTCTTTTTCCCTCGCACTCCGAATGCAAATCTCGATTCGAGATACAGAAGTGGTGAGGCATTAGGAGATTCGACATAGTTTCCTTCGTATATAAAAAACGAACAAGGGGCAAAATCGACTGACGTGCTCTGAATATTAACGCGTCCACACCGAAAGAGCTGGGGCGCGTTTTATAATTTTCATGTCATTCATTGGCCGTGCATGTAGTTTCTAAAACTGCCAAGACATACCTCAATAGGACACGACTTAAGCTGGCCTAAGGCACGCGTATAGTACGCTAAGCTGGCGAAAAGTGGACCCTTAGGCAGTTTGTCATGGCACAGACAGCGTGACCCACGGGTCTCGGCAGGCTCTGACGTCGGTGGCGTGGCACATATGCTGAACCCACTCGACAGCCATGCTTTAGGCGCTCGATATGACCCCCTGCATGCATGCATGCATGCATGCATGCATGCATGCATATTTATATATATATATATATATATATATGTATATATATATATATATATATATATATATATATGTATGTGCGTATGTGGCGGGCGCATGACACCCTGGTACACTTCAGTGAGTGATATTACAAAACCTGTTATCAACCTTCCGAGAATATACAAGTATCGCTCGTCACTCACATTAATTCGTACATCAAATAAATAACACCGTGCCCGGCACAATTTACCGAGGGAAAACAACGAAAGACCATAACACATAAAAATTGGTAGAAAGCGAATATTCAGTCACTGTGTTCAGAGCACGTAAGCAACCTAAACAGTTCAAAAAAATACCAAATACACTTTCTGATTATGAGGCACGCCGTAGTAGAGGATTCCGGAAATTTCGACCGCCTGGGGTTCTTTAACGTGCACCTAAATCTAAGTACACGGGTGTTTTCACATTTCGCCCCCATCGAAATGAGGCCGCCGAGGCTGGGATTCGATCCCGCGACCTCGTTCTCAGCATCCCAACATCATAATGCAACCACCGCGCCGACGCGCCTGCACGCATCGAAAGTTTCTCAAATGTTATCCGTGGTTCTATCCGTTGTCTGCTGTCATCGAGCTTTGTATAATCTGATTGTATGCGCGACGCGAATTGCGTGGTGCTTTCTGGAAGACACGCGGGCACCAGCGATTACGCTGGATCCTTCGACGAGTCATGTATCAAAGCTGATGCGCTTGACTCGCTGATCAGATTGTCAACGATCGCCGGATGTGTTTGTCGCTATAGTTATGCTTTGAATGTCACTTTATTTTAGCGTCTTAAGTTCGGCCAATAAAAGGATTAGTTTCTTCATTAACAGTTTTGCTACACTGTTCTTGACCGTCACGTACTACAAGGTGAGAATATGAAATATCTGCTGTTATTGCTCCTGCCCAAAACAATAGTGTAGCTCTTAATTAGAAATAGCGGGAAAGTGAAATCGATAAAATCAGAAGTGAAACACGCCTTTAGAACAAAGTGAAGTCAGTGTTGTGTATAAAGGAGGCCTACTTCAAGTAGTTCCTCCCCCCATCCTCTATTCCATTGCCCCCTTCCCTTTAAAGAGGGATAAATAAAGTTTTTCATCATCATCAGTGTTGTGTTGGTACTGAAATGACTCTGCACATTCGGCCAAGGTCATTTTCTCGAACATATCTACGATAACTCATCATCGCACATTGAAGTGATGGTCCATCAATGGAAGGAAGCTTTCGGAAGGCAAGAAGAGGCCTGGCATAGCTAAAATGACCTTTTTTTACAAACAAAGGGAGCATTCTGTCTTCTGCACGAAAACTTAGTGTCTAGCTTCTCTTTCCGCGAAGATGTTTCACCAACTACTGGAGAAGCAAGAAGGCACTTGATTGCACTTGCTAAGGATAAAGCCACGCCTTTTAGCCTTTCACATGACCGACTGCGCATTGAGCATGCAACTTATATTTTGACAACACCAGTAAAGCTGTAGTTTGTAGCAGGTAGCTATGAACCATACTACGCAATCCGATTGGTCGAAGGTCCGAGTCCCCTATATATAACCACGCCGTCATTATCACTATCATTCACAAGTATTAGAAGCCTGCTACCAAAGCGCGACCATGTTGCCTCGTTTCTTGATGACAGCCATTCTGATATCATTGTTTTCACTGAAACGTGGCTAAATCCCGGAATAACTGATAATGAAATCTTCCCTCGCGATAATTCTTTTAACATATACAGGTGTGACCACGTTGGAAAAAGAGGTAGTGGCGCATTCTTGGACATCAAAAGAACTATTAGATCACATGTCATTAACATCGCTTCGTGTATTGAGATCATATGGGCACAATGCCTAACCAGTGACCACAAAGTGTGAATTGGAGGCTGCTATTGCCCACCCAATTCGAATCAGTGCTCTCTCGTTGAAATGCGCAGTAGCATTACAAAAGCAATGAAAACCTTTCAGGCTGATATCACTTATCTCCTTCGAGACTTCAATTTTACACTGATAGATTTGAATACACTATCATAGTCGTATCGATCATCAACCAAATTCATTTCTTTAACGTCATATTATAATTTATTCCAAATGGTTACCCGACTCACCCGCGGCGATATCATCTTAGACATAGTTCTTACTAGCGCCCCTGAATCATTTGGTGAAGTGACTTAGAAGGCTTCAGTGACCATAGGTTGCTTCAACTTACTCGTAATGTCCCCTTGCAGTCTACAAACGTCACTAGCGAAACTATCCGTGACTATAACAAAGGCGACTACCACAAAATAAACGAGGAACTTGAGACGTTTCTTTCGCACACTTTATTAACTTTGTTTTCTGCGCGGTTAGTTAATGAAAACTGGCTTCTTTTAAAGGAAAAAGTCTCCGCATTAGGATAAAAGTATATCACGCCAATCAAAATATCAGGTGATAAAACCAACCCATGGTTCACCCAATACCTTCGAAGGCTAAGGAATACGAAGAAACAGTTATAAACAAATGCAAAGCACACTGGCTCGCCCACGGTATAACAAAGATATAACCTATGCTTGAAATCCTACTGCTCAGCTGTAAGTGAGGGTAAAGATAAATACTATGCTCACAATCTACCCTCCCTTCTTAAGTCTAACCCCCAAAAGTTTTGGCGGGAATTATCGCATGATCAGGGTTCGCACCATATTTCCTTAGATGGTGAAAATGAAGTTCCGCTTCCTTATAGTGAATGCCCCGCGGTCTTTAACACGTTTCTTTTTCAACCGCATTCACAAAAGAAGACATATCACTCATTCCTGAAGTCACTGATTTCGACTGCCAGTGCATGGACCCCATCGATACCACTGAATATGGTATCGCATGTTTCATTAATAAACTTAACATAGCTAGCTCTTCAGGTGTCGATAACATTTATTCTAACGTTTTAAAAAAATGTAGCCTCGATAGCTAGCAAAATTTTGTACCATATTTTACACCTGTAATCGTTATCCGGGCAGCTCATCTCTGATAGGAAAATTTCCATAGTGGTACCTGTCTACAAAAGGGGCATCAAGAATTCCCCTGAAAACCACTTGGCAATGTCATTAACGTGCACATGCTGCAGAATGCTCGAGCATATTACAGCATCTCATATATATGAACATCTTGAATCAAATAATTTTTTCTTTACTGACCAACACGGCTTCAGGAAAGGTTTACCATACGGGACACAGTTACTAGAGTTAACAACTGACGTACATTCACACATGGACCATAGCCTTCGTATAGATTGTATCTTTCTCGACTTTTCTAATCCTTTCGACCATGTGGCTCACTGTCGTTTAATTTCCAAAATAATTGCTCTCAAATTAAGCTGTTTAACGCTAGCTTGTATCTGGAACTTTCTAACTAATCGTCAGCAATTTACCATTGTAAACAGCGTTACGTCGCCCCTCAACTACGTAACTTCCGGTGTAACGTGGGGCAGTGTATTAGGACCATTGCTTTTTCTAATCTGCATCAACGATCTGCCCAACAACATCTCTTCTTGCACGCGAATTTTCGCCAATGACTGTATAATATACCCACCAATTACCACCTTTGAGGACCACATTATTCTTCAAGGTGTCCTTCAACTCATTAGCGACTGGTGCAACATCTGACAAATAACACTTAATTCATGTAAATGCAAAGTAATGACTTTCACAGAAACACTTTAAATTAAGTTTTTCTGATTATATAAACACAGATCAAGTAATGGAAGCTTCACTGTACATATATGTAGGCGTTGATGTCACACCAGATCTTTCCTGGGCCTCTCATAGAACAACCATATGTACCAATGCTTCAAAAACACTAGGATACATTCGTCGCAACCTACGTGATTCCCGGTCTAACATACCCAAATTAACCTTGCTGACTTTCCTCCAACCGCAGCTCGAGTTCGCATCCCCGATGTGGTATCCTCATCATGAATAGCTAATCTTCATGTTTGAAGCCATCCGAAACCGAGCTAGTTGATTCATTTCTCGCAGTTACGATAGGCAGTGAAGCATAACTCAAACAAAACTTGACCCTTCACTACTTGCACTAAGTAGTCGTCGTGACGTGGCATTGCTGTCCTCGCTCCATAAATGTGTTCATCAAATGAAGTCATCGTCTTTGCTGCTGGAACGTGCAAGTTGTAGATCACGACAACTGAGTAATGAATAAAGTTTCAATCGCATCTACGAAAGCACCAATGCATTTAATCGGTGAGCTTTGCCACGAGGCATCCGTTTGTGGAGTTCTCTTCCTGAGAGCACTGTCACGCGAACGGATAGAGATAAATTTAGGCAACTCCTGAGCACGAAGTTTTGACCATAAAGAAGTGTCATACTTTATGCCATGTTCTGTATACCTGTGTAACTTCACGCAGGCTTTTTTTTTTCTCTTTCATTCCTTAAACTACACTTTTCTATCATGTGCGCAAGCAATGTGCGTAATCTTTGTACGCTACCCCTAAATGTAATTTCCGTTTGTCTCAGTACTGTTAGTATTTTTTTTCTGATTTACATGCTTTCGCTACACTATTTTACACAATGTTTGAATATGTGCGTGAGTAATTTGCGTGATAAAATTTATCCGATGTTTGTTTACTACCGCAGCTCTGCATTTGCAACCCTGTTTTGCAGCGATAATTTCTACTCATCGGTATTCTCGTGTACAGCTTTCTTACTGTGATGCCCCCCTTACTCAATGCTCTTCATGGTGCCCCTAAGGTATATTGAAATAAATAAATAAGATATTGGGACTGCAATGTATGTAGACTATCTCTGAAAGCAAACTCAATAGTTCCAGCATTTGATAATCTAACGATTTTATGCAGTAAGGTACGCCTATCGTTGGAGGCAGCAAATGATACTTTATCCGGACCTCGCCCTCGCCCGCAGGTTGAATGTAGCAAGCTGATAGTGTTTATAAATACGGTTATAACGGCCCCCGATAACTGGACACGATGCAAGTAGCGCCAGCTGAAATATGTTAGTGTGGTAAATGCCCACCATCAGGCATTCTCCGCAACGTGAGCTTGTATGGCGAATCCCGCGCTCCGTCCGCTATAGCGTATTCTGAGGAGGCTGTGATGTTATTGGGTGCAGTATCACTCCAGAAAGAGGCGGAAGCAGCACGCAGAAGCACAAACACACATCAGACTTGTATTGACGCACATAACACATAGATAACGGTACACACACGCGACAGTTCTCCAATATACCTCATAGACGACATGCAGCTATATGTATGTATCGGTCAATTATAATTGGCCTACAGTTCAGGCGGAAGCACGTGTCGCCGTGTCGGAGACCTCGTGGAACCGATGTCGGCCAGCGGGGTCGGACATCAAAGTCGGACCGCCTTGCGAGGCTCAGGTGGCCCGGCGCAACAGTCGATATACTGGAGCCTCCGCGTGCCCGGTTTCCCTCCGGCGGGGTTTGCGCTCAGGTGCCCACGGCCGCAGTAACCGGGTCACGTCCACAGCTGGTGGGGTAGCCCTGTAGCCGTTCACCCGAACGCTCGATCACCCCGGTTCAGGACTGCCAGTCCTCCTGGACCAGTTGACCTCCTCCTCATTATTTTTCGCCGGAAAGACAATGAGAATCGTGGCAAGTGAGTATACAATATGTAGGTTACTTCAAGGGCATTCTTTTGCCCAGGGCCATCGAACCTGAAACTCTGAGTTTAGATGGGCCTGGTGTGGAAGAGCAAGTTGGGGAATGGGAGGAATTACTCCAGTACATATCAGACTTGGCCAGAGAATGTAAGTATAAGCCGCGAACTGTGTAGCGGCAAAACAGGCAGCGCAAAGGCTCCCGAAGCGCCACAGATAGCGACGCACATAGTGCAGCGCACTCGCGGTCTGCTGCTGCCAGGCCGGTGTGGAATTTAGCTGCAGAAAACCGGAAAACCACGGCTATGCGAGCCACGCTGCGGCTTCGGCGGCTCCTGGCGGCGGCCAGTCCTGGTTCGGTAATGATCTATGCCCACATTTGGTGTTTCTTTGTTTCGCTTTGCCCGACCTGTCATATATGCTGCGCTGAACTTTACACCTCAAAACACTAATTTAAGAGCTTGCACCTAATGTGAAGTCCATAGTTTCGGTTTGATAGGCAGCGGGAAAACTTAAGCTGCGGATAGTTCAACAAACCAAATTAATTGCGTTTCAATTGAAAAAGCAAAAATTTTATTTTATTTTGTACTAATGTACTCACTATGATCAGAAATAAAGATGAACAAGTTCCTACACTTTTCTTCATTGTGTAACTGTGTTTGTACATGACAGAATTCAGAACAGCTCGCAGCATTGCAATGAACAATTGTGTGGCTTCATTCTTGTCGTGACCTCAACAAAATTGTAATCATAATGAGTGTGATTTCGCAGGATGATCGCAAGCCCTGATACTTGTTATTAATAAAATAGGACTTAGGTACAGCGTGAATACCTGGAGATACGCCTCGATAAGCGCGTTCGCCCAACGCGCGTCGTCTCACATTTGACCATTTATTAATTTATTTTTTTTATTTACTTATTTATTTAGTTATTTGATTACATTGCCTATCGCAGGGTTTCATAGCAGGTGGGCATATAGTGTGGACAAATACAATTAAGATTAACACAAATTTATTAAATTCAATTACTAAGTACAACTAGTTTCCCCTGCGTTGTCCTTGGTGTATTTGTTTCTTGGCTTCTTGGTGATATGATTACATCTGTAATATAAACAGACAGGGAAAGAAAAAAATGATGAAATAATTTCACTAAACTAAGAAGTTTAACGAGAGAAAAGAATGACATGAAAAAATATCAGACGACGAAAAAGAAAGATACATTCTATGGCATTTGAAATTTGTGAGCGTGGGAAAACAAAATGAAGAAATACGTACACGTACATCCGCTTCCACCTCAGCTCTAACGACGCAGTTCCACCGCATACGAACCCGCCATAGCTTCGCATGCCTACGACGCCTGGTAGCCTCTGGGGTAACATTTACGCTGCGCAGCAGCACAGGTCTCGAGCGCTCGCTGCCACTGTCATTGTGTCACCCTTCGAGCAAGCTGTAACTAATAAAAGAGTGCGTGGATTTATGTACTTGTATTTGTTAACCCCCAATAAAGCTGCTACTACATCGTAGAATAGACGTTTTACTGTCGTGTTACGACAATTCCTCAAAATTATGTGTTAACCATTCTTTGTCAAAAAGTCACTATGAATAACATAAATTGTAACGTCATCGCAATTATTATGAGCACTTCACCAAAAATTGAGCGCTAATGGAATATGCTCAGTTTTCATTCAAGTTTGAGGACACTGATCGTTACAAGAGCACTCCATTTCACGTTTCTACCATTCAGTATATGTCTGATACCTCAGTGCGTCACTGCTGTTAATTGTTTTTCTCATTCTCTACCCATAATCATGATCGTATTTGTTTTTCTTTCTTTGCGTTCCATTCCACTCACGCTACTGCCCACTAGCTGATTAGATACAGTATCGCCCACCGACGCCACCACGCGGGGAGGCTAAGGTCGGCGCTCTCGGCCTGCGCCTTGGTTCCGGATGCAAAAGACAACGAAAATAAGCTTGAGCGGCGCGTGTTCGTTGCGCAAGCACAGCACGCGTAATGTTATAGAAGCCTATTAACCTGGTCCTCTCGGGTAAGGCGCTCCTCGGCGACCCATTGGTTCCCGACCTCTCATTCAGGGCGACCTCATCTTGCCTTTATAACACATTCTTAGAAGTAACCGAAACATTGAACATAAGGCAAACGGGAGTGATTAAAGCCCGGTGTTCGTCTGATTGTTTCGGCTAAAACATCTGAAGCGACTATGACGTCACAGCGTTTGTTGCCGATTGCCCCACACTTTCTTGCACGATTCGCTAAGCTTATTCTATCTGTGCGTTCCTTATTTTAACTATTTGTAATTCCTCATCTGTTTATATGCTCATCGCAGTCTACATCACGACCGTTTGAGTGTGTTTGTGACTTTGTTTAAAAACTCATTGTGGTGTAACTAGCGTTTGCCTTTTATATTGATACGTTCATGGGTGTATATGACTGTGTGAATTTGTGACCCTATGACGTGGTTTCTTTTCATTTTCTTATATATTTTATTATTTATTTACATGTACTTTACAGGCCTTCGAGAAGGCAAAGTCTCTGTAAGGGGGGAAATACGTTAACATATTTGTATGGAATCGGGAAAAAATAAACATCAGAATAATGAAAGGAGTACGCACAGAACATGGAAAATTAATACATTAGCAAATACAATATGTAGAGCAATAAGAATAAATGGTAAACAACAACATAATAGCGTAATAACATTGTAAACGTTTTTGCATGTTATACAGTAGTAAGTATTGTAAAAAAATTGGGAGCACTGAAATTCTTTAACTTGTAGAAAAAATGCAAGAAAATTGCTAAAGACATGACATATTATTTATATTGTTGGTTCCGCTATGCGAACAGGAGTAGCCGTCACCATTATAAGGTGACTACGTCTCTTTTATTTTCATTTCACAAAAAGAATCAACGTAATAGCAGCAATCACTATGATAATTCGCTGCGGCGTTGCGCGTGAACATTTAGCTGTGACCTAGCACCTCTGAAGACGCCTGATCACGGGACGCTACTGCTTTTATCTACGAGAACTTCGCATTTTATCAATTGCTTTTACGTTCCACAAGCATAAAGCGACTCACGGTATTCTCGAAACCGATGACGCCACAGTGTCTCTACGGTCGACCAATAGGGCGCCAGTAAGTGGCATTAAACCAGCTATAAAACGTGAGCGAAATCCCTGCAGGCGCCATTCCTGCAAAGATCGAAGCAGCGGAAAGGTACGATGATTTTCTGTTCTATTTTTTTTAGTTTGCGGTCGCTGTACCAAGTGGCTTCTTTTCGTATGTAAATTATGTGCATGCATTGCATAATCTTGTTTACTACGTGTTCCCAGGTTGAGTCACCCGGTCAAGATGAGGTCCTTGTCACTCTTTCTGTTGGCCGTATGCCTGCTTGCGGTGCAGGCTCACGATCTTGCAGCACGAACCTTCCATTTTGTGCCCAGCTACCCGGCACAGCTTCAGGGCCATCATGGCTACAGCATGTCAGCCCAGGCTCATGGGCACTCCAGTCACGCATTGCCGGCGCACCATGGCTCGCATGCTGGTCATGTTCACCAAGCGCATGGGCATGTAGTACGTCACGGACACGGTCAGTTCGCCAACGCTCACCTGCACCAAGTTGTCCACGGGCATCGGCACAATAACCACCAGCACTCTGCAGAGACTCATTCCGCAACAGCACCCATTGCATCGAAAGGGGACCCGGTCCCAGCCCCGATGTGCCATGTCGTCAAGGTTCCCGTTCATGCCACGGTTCCCGCTGCGCCGCCAATGTCGAACTCGGGGTCATCCGGTACCCAGCATGTCGGTTATTATATCGCCAATTCCTTCAGTCACGTCTTCGGTAAGGTTGTGAACCCGGTGGTGGCCCTCCTACAGAACGCGTCTGTTTCGTTGAACCGCACCGCTCCCCAAGATACCAAGGCCACTAGTCTTCAGCACTCCTTTGCTGTGCCCCCCGCAGTGGTTAACGAAAAGCCAAGCGCTATCATGAAGTTCGCGCATCAGCCGATGACCACCACTTCGGTCCCAGCACGTCCTTCAGTCGTTACTGATGCGACCACTGCGCCCAGTCTGGAAACAGCAGTTCCAAGCTCTGTGGCCGAGGTGACGGCTCTTTCCCGCCTGACGACAAAGCTATCGACGCTCCCTCCTGTAGTGGTAAGCACACTCGGCGCTCCACGCCCCGACGCCTTCCCTGTACAATCCACCACAATTGTTTCAAACGATATGCCCACTTCCGTCCCTGAAGTCTCATCAAACAGCAATGTAGCAGTCCGGGTTGCACGTACTACAGCGGCGGTATCGGGGCCCACTTTAAGAAGCACTGTGACGTCTCCTCGTACTACTTTATCTCCCAGGACACCGACTAGCACTGTTCATACAACCTTCACTCAAGGTCCCCTGAATCTGCGCTCCAACTCCTTCCCTATCTCGTCGACTGACCTACCTGCTTCCATTCCTCAAGAGGTCTCGTCCACAACCAGTGTCTCAGCAGCGGTATCTGACTCAACCTTACCCGTCAAAGTCGCAACCACCGGGGCGGCAGCGCATGGAACATTATCGACTACTACTTTAACAAGCACTGTTGACCCCACGACCCCAACCATACCTTCCCTGGATCCGCGTACTGACGCCTTCACTGCCCTGGTTACTTCGACGGACGCGCCAACTTTTGGTCCTGTACATCGGCAGCAGGCAAATAAGACCACCGCAACATCGGCAGGTACTGACGTCCCCACGCCGCTTTTCAACGAATCTAATACATTGTTCGTGCCCACGTCTGCACCAAAATATCCTGTAGCTTCTACGTTTCCCGCGAGCGCACCCTCCGCACGGTTCTCTAATTTCACTGCCACTGCAAGCAACGCAGAAACTACTTCAACCCCGCCCTCTACAGCAGCTCCAACTCTTCTGGCTACTAGGGCCCCACTGACCATGACTACGGGAGCTGACCTCAATGCTGCACCTGTGACACCATCTGCTATCATGCTTCCAGTTGTGGAACATTCCACGACTCCTGAGCGTTCCTCTTCTCAACCTGGGAGGTCTGCTGCCCTTGAAGCCCCTAAAGTCCGACCGAAAATTCGCTTGCTGAACCATGGCGTTTCCGGTGGGACTGGCACGATGTAGCGATAATGTAAAGTGATATTTTTGTATAGCATGACTGTTCAGGCGTGCGTGCAATGTTTTAAGAATTTTACTGTGAGCCTTTTGCATGATATAAATCTTGACCGGTGTCCTAATTTTGCGCAATAAACACGGGCATTTTATCAAACATTTCCAGTTTCTTCCTGTGTGCGTCGCACACCATTACGCGTCGCGCAAAGGCAGCGCACGCACCACGCGCAGCACGTTTATCCCGTGCCACGCTATAGTCGACACAGCGAAGTTACACCATCATTTTTCATCAGGCGTTTCCACAACGTGCTTCATTTCGCTAACTCAACATAGTGCTCGGCTCCTGTGACAACCTCACATACTGGACACTCTGGATCTGCCCTCTAATGCAGGCAGTCCCACTTAGCGTTTAAAGAAAGGCTGAACTGAAGCCACATACCTGAACGCTGTGCACTCGCTTGGTGACGGGCAATAACTTCGAAGATGCATTGCTGAAATTCTTGCACCATGCAGAATTGGAAGCTTTCGATCGTCTTTTATTCGTCATGCTCCTTTCCGAAAATATGCTCTACCTAAATAAATTATTTTGCCTGTACTGCTATAGAGTACGGAACTTCATCCGTTGTCGATTATCACCCTGAGTGCGTGCACTGATGAAATGGTGTTTTCCACAGGTATCGCGCGAAACTGCTCTGTGCGAAACGCATTTCTCAAATATTCATACACCTCGCACTCTGAATGCTATTGTCGCGTGCAGACGCGAGTCGCAACGATATTAGGGGTGAGGACATTTATTTATTCATTAGTTGCATTGCAGTAGAGGCGTTGGTTACAAAGCATCAGGCCCGCACCAAGTGAGACAGTACATTGCATTGAAAGGACACAGATCTTAACACATTCTCGATGGAACATAATAATCCGAATGTTACACATCACGAAAAAAAATATGGATAACAGACACCCTAATTTGTCGAAGTGGCAGAGCAGGAGACACAAAGCAGCACACATAAAGTAATTACATGCACCATGGCAGTTCCGTGCCGCTCAAAAAATCTGAGTCAACCGTAGTTCGTACGACATGGACTGGGAGTTCGTTCCATTGATTTATCGTGCATGTAAAAAAAAAATTGACACAGGCACGGTCACTCAGCTATTGTATTTGTGTTTAGTGAGTGGTCACGTCGTAGTGAAACATAACCTTACGTGTAGCTGATGCACAAGGCTATTTACAATAGCGCGACCCCATAGCAACCGGGAACAGGTCGTCTTCATCTTCAGTGCAGCCTCACTCTGGCGGTTGTTCCGTATCAACACCCCCGCCAATAGAAGCAGTGTCCCAGTGCTTAAGCTGCACATCCGTGGTGAAAGATGTGAGATGGCTTTAGCATCGCTACGTGAACGCTGTCACTTGCAGCTGACGACGACGATGAGAGGTGGGCGAAGACGATTTCATACGTGACATCGGCAGCTTTTCGGAAAGGCTCACACGACGGATAGGGGACCATAGAAGCACCAGAGAGCCAAGAGGAAAGCACACGTCACGATGGTGACAATCACAAAGGCGTCTCTAATGCTCCTATGAGGCCTCTAGACAGGTGCGCGCGATCTACCGCACGTGGTCGGCGCGGGCGACAGCGTCGAGGGCGTGTTCAGCGGCGGAACGTGCGGGCGCTGATGGCAGCAAGGTGTCCAAGGGCAACGAGGGTTCTCGGCCGTATAGGAGATATAACGGTGAAAAAATTATGCAGATCTCACGCACTGTGGGAATCGATGCAAGCGAAGCTTTTCGTGCTGGATGCTTTGATTGATGATAATTAGCAGTCATGTTGACGGCTAAAGCTTAACTTCTTCATCGTTTAGGCTAACACGAGAGTGGTGAGTTGATGTTAAACGTTACCTTGCGTGCACCACTGCTGTTGGTCTGTGTAGTATACAGAACACACAGGGAGACGCGTTTCCTTTAGGCATTGTTGTGCGCCATATTTTATAACTTCTGAGAGGGTTGAGCGTTGTCATTTCCTCATAGGGCACATCACATTGGGGCAGAAGTATTAAACTTGAATTTGATTGTGGGGCTGTACGTTCTAAAACCACACTCGGATTATGAGGCAAGCCGTAGTGGCGGACCCCGGATTAGTTTTGACACCGTGATAAACAGGCCTGGAGTGTGGCCTGATCCCGGTGACCAGAACCGGTAACGCACTCCCTCACCAGAGCAGGATTGGCCACCCTGGTGCAGTACTTGGCCACAACCTCCTATATGAACAACACAATCAAACCCCGGCCCTCAGTCCCCAGCAGCTGCGAAGCAACTGACCACGGCGGCGGTCAGACCTGCGACGCTGCAGAGGGTGCTAAGAATCACTGGCTCCGGACAGGCCGCCATTGGAATATGAACCTGGCAACGTTTAACGCTAGAACGTTATCTAGTGAGGCGAGTCTAGCAGTGCTATTGGAGGAATTAGAGGGCAGCAAATGGGATATAATAGGGCTCAGCGAAGTTAGGAGGCCAAAAGAAGCATATACAGTGCTAAAAAGCGGGCACGTCCTGTGCTACCGGGGCTTAGAAGAGAGAAGGGAACTAGGCGTCGGATTCCTGATTAATAAGAATATAGCTGGTAACATACAGGAATTCTATAGCATTAACGAGAGGGTGGCAGGTCTTGTTGTGAAACTTAATAAGAGGTACAAAATGAAGATTGTACAGGTCTACGCCCCTACATCCAGTCATGATGACCAGGAAGTCGAAAGCTTCTATGAAGACGTGGAATCGGCGATGGGTAGAGTGAAAACTAAATACACTATACTAATGGGTGACTTTAATGCCAAGGTAGGCAAAAAGCAGGCTGGAGACAAGGCAGTGGGGGAATATGGCATAGGCACTAGGAATATCAGGGGGGAGTTATTGGTAGAGTTTGCGGAACAGAATAATATGAGGATAATGAATACCTTCTTCCGCAAACGGGATAGCCGAAAGTGGACGTGGAGGGGCCCGAACGGCGAGACTAGAAATGAAATAGACTTCATACTCTGCGCTAACCCTGGCATCATAAAAGATGTGGACGTGCTCGGCAAGGTGCGCTGCAGTGACCACAGGATGGTAAGAACTCGAATTAGCCTAGACCTGAGAAGGGAACGGAAGAAACTGGTACATAAGAAGCCGATCAATGGGTTAGCGGTAAGAGGGAAAATAGAGCAATTCCAGATCAAGCTACAGAACAGGTATTCGGCTTTAACTCAGGAAGAGGACCTTAGTGTTGAAGCAATGAACGACAATCTTGTGGACATCATTAAGGAGTGTGCAATGGAAGTCGGTGGTAACTCCGTTAGGCAGGATACCAGTAAACTATCGCAGGAGACGAAAGATCTGATCAAGAAACGCCAATGTATGAAAGCCTCTAACCCTACAGCTAGAATAGAACTGGCAGAACTTTCGAAGTTAATCAACAAGCGTAAGACAGCTGACATAAGGAAGTATAATATGGATAGAATTGAACATGCTCTCAGGAACGGAGGAAGCCTAAAAACAGTGAAGAAGAAACTAGGAATTGGCAAGAATCAGATGTATGCGTTAAGAGACAAAGCCGGCAATATCATTACTAATATGGATGAGATAGTACAAGTGGCTGAGGAGTTCTATAGAGATTTGTACAGTACCAGTGCCACCCACGACGATAATGGAAGAGAAAATAGTCTAGAGGAATTCGAAATCCCACAGGTAACGCTGGAAGAAGTAAAGAAAGCCTTGGGAGATATGCAAAGGGGGAAGGCAGCTGGGGAGGATCAGGTAACAGCAGATTTGTTGAAGGATGGTGGACAGATTGTTCTAGAGAAACTGGCCACCCTGTATACGCAATGCCTCATGACTTCGACCGTACCCGAATCTTGGAAAAATGCTAACATAATCCTAATCCATAAGAAAGGGGACGCCAAAGACTTGAAAAATTATAGACCAATCAGCTTACTGTCCGTTGCCTACAAACTATTTACTAAGGTAATCGCAAATAGAATCAGGAACACCTTAGACTTCTGTCAAGCAAAGGACCAGGCAGGATTCCGTAAAGGCTACTCAACAATAGATCATATTCACACTATCAATCAGGTGATAGAGAAATGTGCGGAATATAACCGACCCTTATATATAGCTTTCATTGATTACGAGAAAGCATTTGATTCTGTCGAAACCTCAGCAGTCATGGATGCATTACGGAATCAGGGTGTAGACGAGCCATATGTAAAAATACTGAAAAATATCTATAGCGGCTCCACAGCCACCATAGTCCTCCATAAAGAAAGCAACAAAATCCCAATAAAGAAAGGCGTCAGGCAGGGAGATACGATCTCTCCAATGCTATTCACAGCGTGTTTACAGGAGGTATTCAGAGACTTGGATTGGGAAGAAATGGGGATAAAAGTTAATGGAGAATACCTTAGTAACTTGCGATTCGCTGATGATATTGCCTTGCTTAGTAACTCAGGGGACCAACTGCAATGCAAGCTCACTGACCTGGAGAGGCAAAGCAGAAGAGTGGGTATAAAAATTAATCTGCAGAAAACTAAAGTAATGTTTAACCGTCTCGGAAGAGAACAGCAGTTTACAATAGGCAGCGAAGCACTGGAAGTCGTAAGGGAATACATCTACTTAGGGGAGTTAGTGACTGCGGATCCGGATCATGAGACAGAAATAATCAGAAGAATAAGAATGGGCTGGGGTGCGTTTGGCAGCATTCTCAGATCATGAATAGCAGGCTGCCATTATCCCTCAAGAGAAAAGTGTATAATAGCTGTGTCTTACCAGTACTCACCTACGGGGCAGAAACCTGGAGGCTTACGAAAAGGGTTCTACTCAAATTGAGGACGACGCAACGAGCTATGGAAAGAAGAATGATAGGTGTAACGTTAAGGGATAAGAAAAGAGCAGATTGGGTGAGGGAACAAACGCGAGTTAATGACATCTTAGTTGAAATCAAGAAAAAGAAATGGGCATGGGCAGGACATGTAATGAGGAGGGAAGATAACCGATGGTCATTAAGGGTTACGGACTGGATTCCAAGGGAAGGGAAACGTAGCAGGGGACGGCAGAAAGTTAGGTGGGCGGATGAGATTAAGAAGTTTGCAGGGACGGCATGGCCACAATTAGTACATGACCGGGGTTGTTGGAGAAATATGGGAGAGGCCTTTGCCCTGCAGTGGGCGTAACCAGGCTGATGATGATGATGATGATGATGTTCTCTAACGTGTCCCAAAATCTAAGTGCACGTGCATTTTCTATTTCGCCCCCGTCGAAATGCGGCTGCCGCGATGGAGATCAAATCCATGACCGCTAGCAATACCATAGCCACAAAGCTAACACGGCGGCCACAGGAATGTTGATTCGATGGTCGACCGCTTCCGTAGTGTCTCCTGCGATGCGCTCGAATTAATGCGGCTCTGCTTCTGCACGCCCTGCGTAAGTTGCCAGCTTGAGAGATTTGCATTGCGTTTATTTTTCAGAAATAGCAACATACTGTACCGTAGCTTGAACTTAAGCTCATCCTGTTTTCCCGCAACCGCTGTCGTATAGTAGTGGGGTTTCCTTGCCTTCTCACGTCATCCCCCCCCCCTCTCTTATATTGGAGCTGCCTCTTCTCCCTCTCCTTCTGCTCCTCTTTACAGTTCTACCGGCGTCCCTTCTGGCCTCACACGTTAGTCGAAAGGGAAGCGCTGCAGTTTCTGCAATGCTTCTGAGTGGAGTCACGGACAATTACAGCTGTCAAACGGCTAATGCGGCGACGGCCAAGGAGCTCCAGAGGGCATTGTGCACATTCGAAGTAGTATTAGGGATTAGTAAGAGGCGATTGGAGGATTGGTGGAAGAAAAGTAGGGAAACGACAAAAGAACGGAGACGCACAAAAGCAAAGTTCGAATAGGGGATCAGAAAATTTGGTTGTGGGAGTTCATAGTGTTTTTTTTAACCTAGGTAGGACATTATGCAGTATAATAGTAAGAGGTTGGTGGCGCAATCCGCCAACCCGTTCCAAAGGGGACGCTCATAACATCCATCCATCCTTGGTGGGGTGAAAACGAGTTTCTCCCGTCGCCTTTCCTCTCTTACTCGCGCCCATCATCTATATACACGCTCTGACCCACCTCCCGACACGATGTGCGCAACAGCAGCCCACAGCAGCAGCAGCTGTGGGAAAGTCGAAGGAAGAGGAAAAGAAAGCTTCGCTTTAATAGCTGTCATGGTGGAGCTTCAGCATCGTAGTACGGGGCGCTGATTGTCGTATGAGGCGCACTTTCGACATCACTTTACAATAATTATTATAATTACGTGTCAGCGACAACTGAGTGACACCACTTCGCTTTCGCAAGCTTTGTTATCCTCGTCCATCTTCAGTTTTCCGCATTTTCGGCAAAATGCGGCTGCGTTTAAGGGCGTTTCGAAGCTTGCAGGCTGAAATAACCACGGGGCGCTGGCATATGACAGTTCAGTAGCCGCAAGTAGCGTGATGAGAACCGGCTCTGCTAGGAGCGAGCAAGTTGTGTGCTGTGGTGGTGCATCTCCGGCCGTCGCTTACGCATGCTGCTTTCCACGCCGGATAACTTTTCTAGGACGGAAACCGAAATAACCTTGTTCTCTGTTTGCCAGTGAAGCGATTTGCGCACAATATGCAACACAACTAACCGGTCTTTTTACGAAAATACCGTGATCAAAGCCACCACAAACCAGAGTTTCAAGGTGTGCTAGGGCTGCGCCAGTTCGTCTGCTTCTCGTATCTAACCATGTAAAGGGCGCTCGTGACAGCCGTGTTCGCGCATGCGCAATAGTGTTTTTGCTAACCGTTAATTTGTGCTTTGCCGAGCAGGAGTGGAGGATGTCTTCGATGACTGCTGAGAGAACGCTACGGCCACGGTCAGTTATTAACTGCCACAGAGCACCGTGCACTAAAATGATGTGGTAGAGTAGGAAGTCCGCGACGTCAGTCACTGACGTCTACTTTACGATATGTACGAGCCCTCCCGACAAGCGCAACTTGTTGGGAGGGCTCTTGGGATGGCGTACCACGTAGCGTAATCAGTAGCGATGGCGACCCATTTATAACAGCGGAGATGTTATACACCATGTTCTGGTGGTTGGTGCGCGTAAGCAGAAAAGATGGCGCCTCCCCCCCCCCACCCCAGAGCTAAAAAAGCTAAAGCATAAAGGAAGAGCGCATCACCCGGTATGCCCCAGCTGCGTTTAATGGCAAGAAGTGTCAAAACGTTTTCTGATAAAAATATATCGTAATAAAAAAAGTAAAACCTGAATATATGCTGTTTAGTAACGATTGCTTTTTGACGTCGCGGGCTCTATAGGCAAACCACGTAATCTTATCTCAGTTCCTTACCAAGTAGTTCGTGACGTTTCTTTTGGAAAGGCTCGGCATTAATGTTACACAAACATTATTGTGCCCAAGGCGCGTCATCGGTCGTGTATTGGCCTTACATTGGCCAAGAACATTTCCAGTGTCGCTACAGAGCCGCTGGGCATATATCATAGGGATCAAAAAGTTATAGGTACTTGGGTGACCAAACAATATATCCAAGAAAGCAAAAAAGAAGGTTAAAACAAAAAAAATGCATTGAGTTTGCAATTCAACAAAACAACAACAAAATCGGCAAAAACAAATTTTGTTGTGGTATGTGTATTTTATTTTCAATCAACATATTTATCACCGTATATACAGCTCCGCCGGTCATTCACCTTCATAGAGTGAAATGGCTCTGAATTTTTTTTCTTTTTTGTGGGGCCCGAGAGATGAAACGACCCAAGAAGGTCTAGACCAACTCGTAAGAAGGATTCGGACAGGACGTCGATTGGCTGGAGGCATCCAGATGGAAGCGCGGAGGGCTTCTTCCGGCGCTAGCAGCGCTCACAAGCGGCAAAGTAACGCCGCACGGAGCGGGCGAGACCTGGCCAAAAGCGACGGTGTACACGGTCGTATGTGCGGGAGAAGCCTAAGTGCCCAGACAAGGGAGCGTCGTGAAGTTGGCAGAGAACAGTCGAACGCAGATGAGATGGGATGACAAGTAGAAGTTCAGGGCCGTGGGGATCAAAATTACGGCGGTATAATGTATCCTCCGTGAGGAGAAACATCCGGAGAGATACGTCACCAGGTGTTGACCCCCGCCGGTCGATGAGGGCTCGTAATGCAGAATCGCGGCGTTGTTAATTGCCGATTTCAAGCAACTGTGACACAGATAAAACGCAAGCAGTTGTGTCCCCATCTACTGGTTCTTCCACGGAGTAGCGGAAAGATCAACCTGCATCCTGGTGCAAGCGTCCCGTTTTATATACGACGGAGTACGTATATTCTTGCCGACGTAAAGCCCAGCGAGATAGTCAACCCGCGGGTTCCTTGGGCGACGGTATCCAGCAGAGAGCGTGTTGATCAGAATTGCTCACACAAGAGCGAGGCACCCGCGTTCTCTTTGATTGAATAATCGCGCTCGGCGGGTTACAGAAATCGGCTGGCATAGGCTATAACGCGATCATGTCCACGCTGGCGTTGCGCTAACACTACTCCTATGCCGTGACCAGTGGCATCCGTTCGAACTTCCGTTGAGGCAGACGGGTCAAAGCGGGCCACGATTTGAGGCGTGGTAAGGAGAGTAGGGAGATGAGAAAAAAATGCGGCATGATCGGGACTCCTAGAAAACGGGCCGTTTTTTTTTAATAGGTCGGTAAGAGGACGTGTTATGCCCGCAAAGTCCTTTACGAAGCGCCGGAAACACCAGCACCGCCCTACGAAACTACGAAAGTCCTTTGTAGACTCCGAGACTGAAAAGCTCGTAACGGCGCGATTTTTTCAGGATCAAGACGCACGCTTCTTGCACCAGGTGTCCAAGGACGGTGATTTAGAGCCGAGCGAGGTGACATATTCAGGAGATGTCACCTCTCTGAAACGCGATCGAGATGCGTGTCGATTGTGGGCGAGAAAACGATGACAACGTCGAGATAGCACAAACAGGTGGACGACTTGAACCCCTGAAGCAAAGAGTTCATCATGCGTTCGAAGGTGGCCGGCGCGTTACAGAGACCGAAATACCTTGAACTGAGTAAGACCGTCAGGGGTAACAAATGCAGTCTTCTCTGGGTCCATGTCGTTGACGGCAATCTGCCAGCAGCTGGACCGTACGTCAATAGAAGAAAAATAGGTGGCACCGTACAGGCAGTCTAGACCATCATCAATACATCGCAAAGGGTAAGCGTATTTTTTGGTGATTTCGTGCAGGTGGCAGTAATCTACACATAACCGCCTCGTTCCATTCTTCTTTTCGACCAGTACGACGGCAGAAGCCCAGAGATTAGAGGAAGGCTCGATAATATCCTTTGCAAGCATCTTTTTTACTTCCTGTTGGTTAACTCTTCGTACCGACGCAGAAACACGATATCGACGTCGGCGAATAGGGTTCCCATCACCAGTATTTATGCGATGGGTCACGACAGACGTTTGGCCTCACGGTCGATTGTCAAATTCAAAAATGTCGCGACAGCCTTCAAGAACGCGGCAGAGGGCTTCAGCTTGAGCAAGTACAAGCTTAGAGGAAACCATCTTCTCAACGTCGACGCCACTGCCGTGGGATGACGTAGCGGTATGAGCTGATTTTCAACAAGCTTCGGCTATGATGGGTTCGACCTGATCATCCTGCAGAGCGCTAATTTCAGTCAATTAGATTCCTTATGGGAGAACTTGCGCGGTAGGCGCGAAACTGACAAGAGGAAGGCAAGCTGCGACGTAAATCGTGGCTTCAGACATAGAGGCTTCCTTAGATGAAGTGCCGCAAGCAGGAGCCGCAGTTGCATTGTCGGCGTTGCGACCGCTGCGAGGCTCCACGGTGGGTACGGGGAACATCGACCTCCACCAAATAATATTACGCGTAGCTCATGCACAAGGCTATTTACAATGCGTAGGCCAACGGTGGCCAAGATGGCTATGTAGCGGATGTAGATGTACATCCTTGTGATCTACTGGCACGTGCTCAATATAACGCGAAACAAAAATACGTAAAAGCTGCGCTCAAATTTCGCTTTAGGGAGTACCTTACTCGTCGGAGATTGTTCGTTTCTCTTCGAACAGCAGCGACGTGCCCCAGGCTTATAATACGACTCAGTAACAGGGCTTACGTAAATCAGCGACACACCATGAAGCACACAGTGAAGAGGACGAAGAGCTCGACATCTGATTTTTGATGCTGATTAGAAGTAACAAAAATACTAAAAAGGAGAACGTGATACCTTACATCATGCACTCGTGCCACGTAGCCTTTGCGCTTAACAGTCAAACGCATTGATAGTTTGCACGTGACGACACAGACGCCGCTTCTCACCGTGCTAGTACCAAAACACGAAAGCGACAATGACGTGGGTCTACCATATTATCACGCGTGCATAGTTCTGCCTTTTGGCGGTTACCACTTTTCACAGGATTATTGCGGTTATAGATTTATCGCTCGGTGCAATACACGCAGGCATGTTGCACTGTTGTGCTGTCAAGTTTCTTGTTTACAATTTCTCGACGTGCTCTAAACACTAAAATGGCGGTCACGATGAAGTCGATGCAAACCATCTATAAAGCGAGAGAGAGAGAGAGAGAACTTATTTGAACGAAGGCAGGAAGGTCGGCTTGAGCTAGCATGCTTCAGGTGGATCTTTGCAGTCTAACAATTGTAGTACGTCGAGTGCCTGAATGTCGGTGTTCGGTTTCCGGTGCCTTGAGAGCTAGAGGAATCACGCGCACCGAGTCCAATAGATGATTCAGCATGCATCTTGAACTTACTTCGATAGCGTAATTCTGTCACTGGTATGTATAAGATTGCTAGCTTTATTAACCGGTACGTTTCATTTCAGACGCACAAGGCCTCCTAACCATGAGACTCCTGTGACAGAGAAAAAGAAAGCATTCATTTGTTGTAATGATTAGTTCGCATCAATTTTCGTGGGGAAACAGTTCTCATATTCTTTTTGACTCTTCACTAATACGCTTTTCTGCACGTTCACTTTTTGAGAACCTTGCGCAGTGGGAAAAAGCTGACTGGCACATTGTTGGTGCGTTCGAAACGCTACAACCGGGACGACTTCTTTATTTCTGGCGAGTAAACCATTGCTATCTTTTTATACATATTTAGGTATGTTGCTGATGTTTCAAATCACGGTTTGTACTTTGCTTAGGCAGGTGATTTAATAAACTACTGATGTACGCCTAAACTTCATTTGGTTTGGTTAGCTTGGTTTTCTGCCCCAGCATTAGTGCTACTAATGCCGTAAGCAACATGAATATTCTCGCTAATGTGCTGTTGTTCGCAGGCACGGTGGCAGGAATGATAACTACAGCTCAAAAGGTCTGTCGTTGGTGATCACACATGTTATGCCACGATGTGACATATCGTTTTGATAGCGTGCTTTAGCTTAGCGATGCAAGCAGAAGGTGCTGTTTTCTCATTAAGCGCGGCGAGTTTTCAGTTTATTTTCTCGCAATAAATTTAAATATAACTGCAAACAGCGCTCGTTCCAGATTTGGAGCACTCAGCCTGACCCCAGCACCGCTAGTTTGCTTTCGCACACTGTGCAGGCAGCCAAATTCCATTACAACTGGTTCGATTCGTTTCCAAGTCGTGCATTATCTCTATTACAAGTGACAATGCTCAAAACAAAATCCTCGCTAAATTTCGGAAACCTGTTGGAAGAAACGCGACTTTGCCCGATTGGTTGTTATTCACACGTTTCATCGGGGTGGGAGAGTTCCTATGGACGGTGGGTGTCTGCTGTGTTATCAAGCCTCAACCCTACCTTGAACACTTCGCACTGCGAGCACGAACAAGCAACAGCAATCAGACGCAGACTACGTTATCGCAGATTTGCTAAGCTTAAAGAGAAATGTACACTCCGACTCACAAACGGAACTCTCATTCGTTCTCACCCCAGACCACTTCACAGTTTTAAGCATCCATCAGTGCCTCCATCAGTGCAAAATATCCATATTTACCTTCTGAAAGCAGGACAGACGCTACTACCAGTGTATTAGGGGATGCTTTGTGATAAACTACAACACGATTCACAGTGCGGAGTTACCTATGGAGGTCGTAAATAGTAAAATATCGTATCTGTAGCAGTGGAGGAACGCCGCTAAGAAGTGCTTGCGCCTTTTGGAGGTCCGCTACGCACAAACACTTCCTTTCAATAACCTCCAGCTCTCTTGAAAGGCTCTTTGTCTTTAAAGAAGACTGATGCGGCTGGCTAAGCAGGCAGGACGTTTGCGCGCACAGCGCAAAGATTTCCGCGGTTTCGTCGCTGAAATCCTGGAGACCGATCAAAATAAGGTAATCAACAGCATAGACCCTTTCGGCTTTTGCGAAACACCTCGATGCCACACCACAAACGAGAAATTTGTGCACAGCAACAAGCGCAAGAGCAGTCGTCATGACGCCGTGAACCTGGATGTCGCAGCCATCTTTGTTTATTTGGACAGTGTTGCCAGTACGAGTAACAGATTCCGGAGTTGCAAGTAGGGTCACCAGCTTAACGGACTTTCAATTGTGTGTATTTAAGGATAGAATACTCTTGCTTTTCTTCTGTCTTTCTTCTTTGATCCCATACATTTTTGTACGCTTCTTTTTTACATTTTTCATAAGACAGAAAATATCTGTGAAGGAGTACCTTTACCCAGGTCAAATACTCACAGGGGACTCTGATCATGTAAAGGAAATTTACAAAAAAAGATAGCTTGATGTGGATACAGCAGGCATTACCAAATTCTGCCTGGGAGCTTACCACTGTGGAACAGGAGAGCGCACAATAATTTCATTCTGTCGATGCTAACACATGGGGCAGAAACTCGGAGGTTAACAAAGAAGCTCGAGAACAAGTTAAGGACAGCACAAAGAGCGATGGAACGAAAAATGTTAGGCGCAACGTGAAGAGACCGGAAGAGAGTGGTGTGGATCAGAGAGTTTCAGGTTTTGTTTATTTCTGGAAAGTTAATACAACTTAGAGTAAACGGCCATAGCCGATATTCTTAACTGACATTAAGAAAAAAAAACGGAGCTGAGCAGACCATGTAATGCGTAGGACAGATAACCGGTGGGCCATTAGAGTTACAAAATGGATACCATGGGAAGAGAAGTGCAGTCGAGAGAGAGGGTGGATATAAGGAAAGCAGGGATGTTAACCAGTCAAGAGTCTGGTTGAAATTTGCAGGCGCAAGTTGGAATCACTAGCGCAAGACAGGGGTAATTGGAGATCGCAGGGAGACGCCTTCGTCCTGCAGAGGAAATAAAAACAAGCTGATGCTGATGAAAATGCTTTGTTAGTGGCCGCGCATTAAATGCTGCCGGCACCAGCGCAACAGATGTAGCTGAGTCCAGTGTGTGGAGTCTGTGGGGGGCGGGCACAAAGGCTGTGAAAAAGTTCAACGAGAACCAGGAACACCTCTTAACTGAACCACCCAGTGCTACAACCGTACCTGTATGACCGAATTTCTAAGATCTGCCCTGACCTCCCATGCACACAAAGCACACATCATTTGCCATGTGCCCCATCTTCGTGACATTTTTCACATAGAAATTCTCGCCCAGCCGACACTATGGAGACCACCCCACCGCCCCGCTTGTCTTCTGGGCCTGCTATCTCACTTTAATTTTCCTCCCATCCCCCCCTGAAATCGCCCTTAACGTGTCCGCAGAGTGGTTCACTAAAGCAGCCAGTCTGCAAATGCATGCTTGACGGATTTTGTCACCGCAGTGCTGCACGCCGACAGAAAAACGCTGGACTTGCGGTTTTGACTGCCCTGCCACCTTGAAATACTATTAAATTGCCTTGTGTCTCTGCCTCTTAGCCGAGAAAATGCTTCCCCTTTGGGGTGGTACTCTGAACACTGTCAATTTCGCAATGTTATCCGCTATGACTGGTTCGCACTTATTAGTTAGAAAACGTTAATTAGAAAACTAGACCGTTAATTAGAAAGCTAAGTCTCACGTAATTTAGCAGCGGATCTGTGACCATGACATAATTATAGACGTCTCCTGTTGTAACCATGTTTAGTAAAACTTACTTGTACACACTGCTGCCAGATTAGATAGTTTCCGTTGAGTGTTTACGCTCCGCTCCACTATCACCGCATATGCTACCATTTCACGCAACCGCTCGGCGGGAACGCTAGTACGCTTGAGCACAGCTCCCATGCCGGCAGCAGAACGAAGATCGCTTCCCTCGCTCCTATTACAAAACCGATTGAGCGGAGTGTGAGTGCGCGTCTGCTGAGCTTCTTGGTCGTCTTGCAGCCTAGCTCGTAGCACGTCGCTCGCTCTCGGCAAGACGCGCTTATCGAATGCGAAATCTACGTATTTATCTGCAGTGTCGCAGCGGGTAAAATCTGAGATGAGTGAAGCGTAAGCGCTGCCCAACTAAGATTGTCTATTATAATTTGACGATTACCTATATATGATATTATGTGCATAGGCATCGCAGTCTTTGGAACATAGAGTTACCTACAATTACTAGAGGTAACTCTGGCGCTGCGACGTTCAGCCACCATGAGAATGATGAGTAGTACATGGGCTTGCCTGATCTTCGCGCTTGGGGCTTCAGATGTTCTTGCGGCTTCCTTCATTGCGTTTTATTTGGGCCGAAATTGTCGTAAATTTCAATGCAACTTATACTTTTTTTAAATGCAGCGGGTAATAGGACTGTGCAAGCGCGCATAATCGCTGGTAATTGCAGTGGTTCCGCTTGGCCATCTCCTCATCGAATTCTTAAGAGAGACTGGTTTGATAGACATGTGGTGAAACCCTTCAGCGGTATTGTGCGAGACGCTCGGGCGGAGCAATTGCCGGCCTTGATCGCCAGGCTAAACCCGCCTGCTGCTACAATTCACCACCACCACCACCATCCGCTTGGCCATGCGCCCGGGGCGTAATGGTTTCAATATCGGGCTTCTGTGATAGAGGACCTGTGTTACCCATCGTGGTGGCGCATTGGCTATGGGGTTGCGCTGCTAAGCCCGAAGGCGCGGGATCAAATCCCGGCCACGGTGGCCGCATTTCGATGGGCGTGAAATGCAGAAACGCCCGTGTACCGTGCATTGTGTGCACGCTAAAGAACCCCAGGTGGTCAAAATTAATTTGGTGTCCCCCACTACGGTGTGCCTCATAATCATATGGTGCTCTTGGCACGTAAAACCCTATAATATAAAGAAAGGTCCTGCTTTCGAATCCTGCCGTCGGGCTGTGTTGATAATGCTTATTTAATTATGTAGAACGCATTACTTTCTTAGAACTCATCACATTCCAAAGTCACGAGGCCATTTAAAGCAGGAAGGACGAAGACTAGGCAATAAAACCCATCACTCTCATGCTAGATGAACTCCCTGCTTGCAGCGCCCGTACACACTAGTTCCACAGTTCCCTCTAGTAATTGTATGAAACTATACAGGGTGCACCACATAACTTGAGCCAAGAATTTAAAAATGAAAGGCGCGTCGGTAGCGAATTGAACCCAACGCATACTATTCGCAATAGCCTATAGTAGCCAAGGCAATTGTTTTTGTCCCCATAACTAACTAATTAATTAAGCTTAATTACCCAACATATAATTATTGGCTGAGGACCCCAAATATGATACGCAGGTTTGTAGAGCACCTTCAGAAACCATCGATCGAGTTGTTTTCTTTACGATACGTCTCACGTAGTCCTTTGTTTTTTCTGGGTTGCCGAGAAAGCCCGCGACATATGAAAAATGCTACGGGACGTTCGCGCAGTGGTATTGCGTTGCTCTCAAGCGTGCGGTCGGTGAACAAGGTCGGCTGCATCGTGACTGACAACGAGAAAGCGGCAGGACGTTCTTTATCTCATCGGTAGCGCTCGGCCAGCAGCATGCATTTTCGCCGTCATCCGACGGAGCCGACCTTGTTCACCGAACGCACGATACCACTGCGCAAGCGCTCCGTCGCGTGTTTTTTTTTTTTTTTTTCCACATTTCGCGGATTTTCTATGCAACCCGGAAACAGGACTATGTGAGACGTATCGTAAAGGAAACAACTCGATCGGTGGTTTCTGAAGGTGCTCTACAAGTCTTCCTATAATACTTGGGGTCCTCAGCCAATTATTAAAAGGTTGGATAATTAAACTTAATTAATTAGGGAGTCATGGGGGAAAGAAAAAAATTGTCATAGTTACCATAGGCTATTGCGAATAGTACGCGTTCGGTTCAATTCGCTTCTGACGCGCCTTTCATTTTTAAATTCTTGGCTCAAGTTGCTAAGGAACGCGGGCCGTTAGGCTCTATTTAAAGGGAGCAAAGTCAGCATTTTTTTTTATATACGAATGATGTTATCGCGCTTCCCGTCACGGTGACAGTGTTTCCATGATCAGCGAATCAGGAGCGAGCTGGGGGCGCAGCTATTACTATAAAACAACTTGCAAGAATGCTGCTACGCAGTATTTTCGAATATACCGAGGGAGCACGACGGTAAGTTCTGTTTTTAGTCTGCTGTCGCAAATATTTGTTCGGTGTTCTCACGTCTCTCAGATTAACGGCAATTCACATGCTTCGCAGGACCAAGCGGTCGTTCAAGATGCACCGCGTGTCATTTCTGGTGTCGGCCGTACTCCTACTCACGGTCGAAGCGCAAGATCCTGCCGCTCGAACATATGGCTCGCACCATCACGGTCACCAACCCCATCCTAGCAGCCATCATCCTGGGCATAGCCATGTCTCCGCTGGTCACCACCATCAGCTCGACCCACTGCATCCTCATGTCTTGCAATCACTACTTCAAGGGTCGGGCCACCAACTTTATTCAGTGCCCGCGCAAGCAGCGTCGAACGCGAACACGGTTCCACTCATGGTGTGTCGCATCATTCAGGTCCCTCTGGCCCGGGCTCCGCCTTCTGTCGTTCCCAAGGCAGATTCCAGTTCCAAGCCGCCCCAGCATGTTTTTCAGAACATTCCTTCTTCGATTGGAAACGTCGTTAGCAGGGTTATGAACCCGGTGGTCTCCCTTCTGAACAATGCCTTCAACCGCACATCCCATCGTGAACACGGCCACAATGCGCATCACCCCCACAATTTTACGGCTCTCAACCACACCGCTGATCACGGCCAGGGCCACAGTGTGCATCACCACCGGAATTTAACTGCGCCCAAGGAGCATGTCGTTCAAGAGAAGCTCCCAACCCCCGGCAAGATGAGCCCCCAACCGCCTCGCCGTTGTTCAAGAATTACCTCTCGTCCAGCCGTCGCGACTGAGACCACTGCAACGCCCAGCTCGGCGCCCGTTGTGACAAGCGCGATCCCGACTACGGAGTTGACCACTCGTGCTAATTCGAGCCCCACGGTAACCACACCTGTCCTGAAGAGCAAGCTCTGCGGCTACGCCCCTACTCCGAGTGTTCCTGTTCCACGCGCTTACCCTTTCACTGCCCTGGGACCAGTTACTACTTCGACAGATGTGCCTGCTCCCATTCCTGAAGAGAGTACTGCGGAAATTCCCGAAGGGATTACCGCTGCCGCAAGTACTGTCCTGCCTACCACTTCTACGGCTGTATCCCCTTCCCTACCTGAAGACCGAGCGCAAGGAACTGCTTCGACTTTGGCAGCTGCCACGCTGCTTGCCCAGTCCACTCCGCAACCAATGCCATTGCCCAGCCGTAATGAACCAGTGGTATCTACTTATTCCCCAGCCTCGGATAACCCCTCCTCAGGGTCTTTCGTTGTGATCGCAACCTCGGCTGTAAATAATACCGTGCAGAGGCCGACGTCTGTGCCAGTTTTGTGAAGTACGTAGACCGCAGTGTAAAGCATGTCTGTCGTGCTTCAAGCTACATCTGACTCTGCATACTCCTACACGGTGCCCTTCGAGAGAACCGCGCCAATTTCATTAAGCGATGACGTACGTACATTGTAAAACTCGCCTGTACATACTTGCCTAGTCACATATACATGTTTTTTTTAACGGATACATTTTGTCACCCATAACTTATGTCGCATCGCCATTCAATAAACGCAGGTTCTTTTTATCTTGCATTTCGTTTCAGTCGTTTACCTTGGTTCCCGTGTGTGTGGCTTGTTCTGCCTACATACGTTCGAGCTGCCTGCTCTATCACTTCTATAGCAGGCAACATGAAACTACGTAGGCTGTACGTTATCTGCCGACATACTTACTTTTCTGCTTCGGTGCATAAAGCACGTTTCGTTAAGGAAGTAACTGGAACGCCAATGCATTTCTCTGGAAAGTTCGGAAATTAATGTCTAGAAACTGCTCTCATCCTGACAATTCGTTCCACGTGGATCACACTTGCGAGCTCCGTGGCTAGAATTTGTAAATTGCAATATGGGCCACAAGGCAATTAGCTGAAACTTAATTAACAATGTTTTTAATTACTCGATTATGCATTTGAACGTTTTTGTGCAAGTATCGTCCGCCTCTTCGTGTATACCAGCTCATGAACTAGAATTGTTATCTGCCATAGGCAACCTTTAAAAATATATTTGAGGGTTCGTTGAAGCACCCAGTAGATCCAAACAGGCGTATTTACGGGCATACAGCATAAAATAAACGTACACATGGAAAGACACCCCTTGCGTTAGCGCTAAAGCATCGTGGTATGGAGAGCTTTAATAGTGAAATCGCGAAAGTGGTACACAACGTATTTTTTCTTTCCGCAGAAACAATGCTCGTTCTTGTGGGGAAAAAGGGAGCTTCATCTGTTCTATTTCCTTTGTTAGGGTATACTAAGATCCAGCTCTTTACAAGTGTCACTTCGGCTTGGCACATAATGCCTTGGAACATGCAATGCACAATGTTCGCGTGTGCTCGAAGGCACTACTTAGGCCCTTCAATGAGCAGGCCCGAGCCCCGCCCACGCTTTCGGGTCGGCTCGAGCCCGGAAGTTCTCTAGACTTGGGGCACACTATTCGCCCACGATTCTTCACACTAACGTTGTAGATCAGCTGGAGCACGGTCATGCGCCTTGGGCAACATGCGAGCTAGCGGCAGGTTCAGTCGGAACCCGCCGTGGTGGCGCACTGGCTATGGGTTGCGCTGCTGAGCTATAGAGGTCGCATTCTGATCGGGACGAAATGCAAGAGGCGCTCGTGCACTTAGATTTAGGTGCAGTTAAAAAAATACCTAATGTAGTCAAAGTTAATCCAGGACCTCCCACTAACGGCAAACCTCATAATCACATCGTACTTGTGAAACGTATAACCTGAGTGGTTGTTTTTCAAGGCCCAGTCGGCATCGTACCAAGTATACGAAGAGCGGTTGCTTACACCCATATCAACAAAACCTTGCTTGAAGTTTTTTCTCCGAACCGTGTTGGCGGGCCGACAGTTATTTCTAGACCAGTCAATTACGTAGCATAGGTTACAAAAGAAAAAAAAATGTGCACGTGAGTAATGAAGCCTGATGCTGTCATTGTGGATGTGTAACTTTCATTAATGTTCTTCCGTTAATAAACGCGACTTATTTTGCGACACACCAGTGAAACGAGCACGCTCCTTATCTAAAGAACTCAAGGCAGAATAGTAGATAGTTAATATTGGGCAATGTCACTCGTGCTAAAATTAATTTCTGGAGTTTTGCGTCCGAAACCGCGACCTCATTTTGAGGCACGCCATAGTGGGGGACTCCGGATTTATTCGACTACCTGTGGTTCTTTACCGTGTACCTAATGCACGGTTCACGGGCGTTTTTGCATTTCGCCCCCATATAAATGCGGGCGCCGCGGCCGGAATTTCATTCCGCAACCTCGTGCTTAGCCGCGCAACGCCAAAGCCATTAAGCAACTAATGCGGGTATCACTCGGACTCAGAACGAACGTTGCTCTGCTAACGAAACAAAAAGCCTATATTTCTGAAATACGGTAAGCGTCCTGGAAGGACTGCGTTTATGCGAATTGCCGTAGTCCACAAATAAGCAACCTCGCGAAGCCATCGCGCATGCGCCGGGCTATGACTGCCTGAGTTTTTATCAATTTGAGCCGCCACTTATTAGTGCCTGTACATTATTCCTTAAGATTGGGTTGGCCCGGCTAGAGTAACGGCCTCACGAATCAAAAGTCCCTTGCATAACATATGTTAACTGAATAGCGTTAAGGGCCTCGTGTCGCAGAAAAATCTGGCGGCGCGTCCAGTGTCGACCGTCTTTTCGCAAAGCATCATTTCAAACCACGCATACCCAACCACGCGGGCACTCCGTCTAGCGCAAAGTTACTGAACTAATTGAATTTCTCAAAATAAAACGCGTCAGGAAAATCGCAAAGCACAACTTGAGTACAACCTACAGACATGATAGCGTCGGACTGTAATTTGAATATGCGAGTGAACATAATTTTGTTACGGGTAAATTTAAACACAAGCCCCTTTTCCAGCGTTTCCACCATTCATAGAGCGGCACGCCTGGTTCCTTGCGACACCTCCAGATGGCGCTCGCCTCCGCGCATTGCGGCCCTCGAAAGAGGCCGCGTTTCTACCAGAAGCTCGCTTTCACGCATAGCGTTCGCCGCCAGCGTTTCCCGGTAAACATTACGGTTACACAAACTGCAGTTGCCGGGAAGCGTGAAAAGCAGTCAGGGATCTTTGAAGGCCATCGCATTCCAATCTTAAAGGTGAAGCTTAAGCGTCCTCCAAATTTTTCGCGTTCCCCTGAAGCACGTCCGATTGCCCGGCTCTGTTCTGCTACCATAATCAACTGAAGTAGGCAAACGACCTGAAATATATTCAGCACTAAAGGTGCACTACGGACACTAAATAAGAATAAATAACTAAATATCATAAACAAAAGTTTCATTCCCAAGCCATTCAAACGAGACAAACATTAGAAATTCAAACTATTTTCAAGTTTGCGGAAAGAAAACGCCAGACACCGTGACAGCATGTATATTTTATACCTTACTGTAGAAAATGGTACGCTTAAGTATATATCCTGCTTCTTTATAAGGGTAAGCAAGAAGTGCAAACTACTTCACGATATGATTAAATTTGCCTTTGCTAGAAGAATTCATGGCCAAATTAGGCATTATTGACATTCGAACTATATGTTGTACGCCTAAATGACCGTAATCACGTTTCGCCAGATTTTTCGAATTGCGCGAGTGGTTTTCATACGTATACGTAGTGTCGGTACCTTCCCTTTACATTTGCGGCCAACAACGGACTAGGCTAAAAGCGCTACTCCTCCAAGGTACGCATGTGGGTAGTCCCATAGATATCTAATTTTTGAAATTTTGCAGCCTTTCTTTATCAAAAATAAATTATGGGGTTTAATTAACTTTCGAAAACGACGATCTAATTATGAGGCACGCGGTATTGGGGGGCTCCGGAAATTTGGACTACCTGGGGTTCTTAACGTCCACCTAAATATAAGTACACGGGTGTTTTCGCATTTCGCCCCCAGCGAAATGACACCGCCGAGGCCAGCATTCGATCCCGCAACCTCGTGCTTAGCAGCCCAACACCACAGTCACGCTTTCTTCATGACGCGAGGGAAAAAAAATAAGTGCGACGTTAAAAATATACTGAATCGGAAGATTCCTGGAACACTGAGCAGCTTTCTCGGGAAGTTTTTTTTTATTGTTATTTAAATCGCAGTCACGTGCAAAAATACCGTCAGCGAAACCTGTCTTCTTTGCACCCGCCTTTATCTGATGTTGGCGCTGTCTCGTGTAATCTTACCCGCCATCCCTGTTACAGCGCAAGGCCGGACGAAGGTTAAAAGTGAAACACTTTTATATTACTGGCGCCCGTTTAGCGACGCATATTTAGGAGCTGATGCTTGTCAGTGGCATCTGTTAAAAGTTTAAAAGTTTAGCTTACGCTCAAGAGCATGAAGGCGAAAGCCTGCGTGCTCGCGAGACATTCTCTAAAAGGACACTAAAGGCAAATATTAAGTCAAGCTAAAGTGATAGGTTAGTGCTCGAGAATTTCTAAGGCGTCAACATTATCGCGAACAGAGCCTTAATAATCGAGAGATTGAGGTAAATGCAGGACATAATGCAGATTCCCCCGGGACCATCAAGTACTTGCCCGATGGCGAAATACTCCTCAAATTAAATTTTGGCACTAGAACTCAGCCACTCGTTGCAAAAAATATCTTTGTATTGTATTATGCTACGAAATAAAATGCGACTTGTCCAGTTCTATTTCATTTTATTAGAAAAAGGAACTCATTGAATTTACCCGACAACTTAGGTTTCGTTTTCGCTCGACTCCACCTCACCCACGCTTTCGCGTTTCAGTAGTATCGTTATCGCGTAGTGCTGCGCTGATTTTGCTGGCTCGCCAAACTCGCACCAACTGCAAGTAGCAGAGAATTCAACTGTGGCGAGATAAACGCCACTTGACCAAAGAGCAGCTGCAGCGGCGAATCCACTGCTCTGTCTTGGCTCGGTAGCGCCGTCTGTCGGGCGTCGTTTTACTCACCGACAGCAACAAAGGATGGGGATGGCATATACAACTAAAGTGTACTAGTTCACTTTAATACAACGTTACCGCTGCCCTCCTCCCCCCATTTGGGTGGCGGAAGATTTGAATTTCGAAAAAGGTATTCGGGCCCTTCAGATGCAATTTTCTCGTAAACTACGTCTTCTCTTTGCACGAAACAAGCATTGCGACGTTCCTGGCATAGTATTTATACAGTCCAAGCCCACTTAGTGTTTGCCTTTAGTGCCCCTTCAAATTTCTTTGACATTCTCATTCGAATGCGTTGTTACGTCCTGTTGTTTTCTCTTTACTTGTGTTTTCGTTTTACTTTTTCTCATTTTCGGTCACCTAGACACCACCACTGGCTATGCGTGGTTAATGGTACGTTAGCATGGTTATGACAAATCTATAAATACCATTAAGGCACATACGCAGGTTTACTGGCAATCCTGGCAATCGATGTGATGAACCCGAGTGCACTGACCATACTACAACATGTAACGCAGCTGGGAAACATCAAGGTCCGATCCATCGTGCCAACGAATGGTGCCACAATAACTGGAGTCATCTATGACATTGACAATGAAATATCCAATGCAGACCTCCCAATTCTCATAAAACCAGCAAGCGAACACAACGTGATTGTGCATGTTGGTCGCCTCGGCAACACACGTTGTGTGAAGATAACCTTCAAAGGCGACTGCCTTCCACCCTACGTGAAGGTCGGCCACTTTCGCCACCAGGTTCGACCATTTATTCCAAGACCAATGCAATGCTTCAATTGTCAGAAGATTGGACATGTGAAGGGTGTTTGCAGAAATTCGGCCGTGTGCCCACGATGTGCCGAACCCCACTCAGAAGACAACTGCAGCGCAACCACGTTCAAGTGTCCTAACTGTCAAGGTGATCACTGCGCCTCTTCCAAAGACTGTCCCCAGATCAAGAAAGAGTTCACCATTCTTAAGCAAATGGTGAGAGACAACTCTACCCACAAAGAGGCCGCTGTGAAAGTACGGCGAAGACGACGTCACCGACAACGGTCTTCACGGCGGAAAACATCAAGCTTTCAGGAAAAGTCCCCTCGTCAAGCATCATCATCAGCGGACGTTTCCAGTACTCCGATCACCAATGTTGGAAGGGAGCAAACTGCCAGATCTCTCTCCACAAAGGAATGGCCGCCACTTCCGCGTACACGACCGCCAGAAGAGCCGCAGAAGAAGCCGCCCCCAGTACAGCAAGGTGCTGTATCCGAGGAGTCGCGGAAAACAGATGAGCAAGTGATAGCACTTATTAGGCCTTTAATGAATGCCATTCGCGTGCTGCTAAGCAACATGCACACACCGTCTGCCAGAAGTGCGCTTCAAGTACTGGACGCTCTGAGTCCGGTGCTTGCAACCCTTGAATAGATCATGGCTCCACAGCCACGGTCTTTTAGGGAAGAGGTCCGACAAGCAGCTATTTTTCAGTGGAATGCCCGCGGACTCAGAGCGCGCCTTTCGGATTTCCGTCGCTTCGTGTTCGCCAATATGTTTCCCATTATCGTCATTTGCGAGCCGAACTTATTGAACAAAATCAGGCTTTCTGGATATGAATCATTTATGTCGTCAGCTGTTTATGAAAACAGTAAGGTTTTGGTGTTCATTCGCCGTGACCTCACCTACACTCATCAGCCTGTACCACCTAATGACAGTAATCAATATATATGCCTAAACGTAAGGAAAAAGAATCTGGCCTTCACTTTTGTAGGCGCCTACCTATCTCCGTCAAGTCGATTTGATTACGAAAGACTACGAGACATCCTCTCCTCAACTTCCAATCCCTGGGTCATCACTGGAGATTTCAACGCCCATCATACACTCTGGGGAAGTCCGATCATCAACGCAAGAGGCAGAGCTCTGGTATCTTTCGCCTCCAGTAATGAACTTTGGCTGCTGAATGATGGAAGTCCTACGTTCTTACGTGGCTCCACGTACAGCAGCTGTCTTGACTTGGCTTTCGTCTCACGAAGCCTAGTCAGACATGCAGGGTGGTTTGCGGACATAGAGACGCACGGAAGCGACCATATCCCCACGTACATCAAGATCAGAGGATTGACCGCTTCCAAAATACGGGATACGATCCAAAGAATGGACTGGCCTAAATTTCAGTCTATTATGGAAGAACACTGCGACGCCAATCCATCTTTCGACTTGGAAGAGGCAATCAAGAGCGTGGTGCAAGACACTATGCGTACTCTAACATGCTCCTCGAAACTTAATGATTATGATGTGGAACTAGAACGAATTCGAGCAATCCGACGACGTGCTGAACGAAGATACCGACGTACGAAAACAATGGACGATCTACGGACCGCCAGGCGCACGCAAAAGAAGATACAGCGCCGGTTAGACAAGCTCGAATCGCAACGTTGGGCTGCCTTCTGTGAGTCGCTAGATCCACGAAAGCCTTTATCGCAACTATGGAGAACGGTGCGCGGACTGCGGACACTTCCCGTACAGCGATTCCCATTCAAGGCACTTGCCCTCTCTCAAAAGAGATCGGAGATTGACGTGGCAGAGGATTTCTGCGCCAGATTATCCGGCCAACTCACAGCTACCAACATTCCATCGCCTTCGAGCAGCTGTCCGCCACCACGTGATCACCGGTTGGATCTACCATTCTCGATCCACGAACTTAAGGCAGCATTAGCTTTGTGTAGCCGCACATCAGCGCCAGGACCTGACGGAATTTCCTACCGAGCTTTGTGTCACCTGGGGGAGCGAGCGAGAGGGGTTCTTCTTGAGGTGTACAATGAATCTTGGAGAAATGGCACGCTACCAACAACCTGGAAGACAAGTCGCCTTGTTCCACTGCTGAAGCCTGGCAAGTCGCCGTTGGAGCTCTCCTCATATCGCCCGATCGCTTTGGCGAGCTGTGTGGGCAAAGTAATGGAGAGGATGATCCTAGGACGCCTGGAGTGGTACTTGGAGTACCACAACACCTACCCAGATGCCATGGCGGGCTTCCGACGCGGTCGATCATCGATCGATAACGTCGTCAACCTGGTCACCTACATTCAACATGAGAAACGCCGTAAGCGTCTCTGCGCATCCTTATTCCTCGACGTTAAAGGGGCGTATGACAACGTTACGCATGAAGCCATCCTGTCTGCTCTCGCAGAGGTAGGAGTGGGTGGTCGGATGTTTCAGTGGATACGGAGCTATCTATCCATGCGATCCTTCTTTGTAAGCACCGAGGAAGGCCATACTTCTCTACATTATAGCTACCGCGGCGTCCCCCAGGGCGGTGTACTTAGCCCCGTGTTATTTAATCTAACACTAATTGCTCTCCTTGAGCACGTGCCAACCACAGTCAGGCTATCAATGTACGCGGATGACATCTGCATATGGACATCTGCAGTAACACGCCTACAGCTGCGAGCGAGAATTCAGAAAGCCGCGACACAAACTGCTGTCTACCTCCGTAATCGAGGCCTCGAAATTTCCTCCGAGAAATGCGCACTAGTGCCATTTACGCGCAAACCCATGGCAAACTACAGTGTAACGATAAATGGCCAAGTAATACGACGGGTCCGATCGTACAAGTTTCTAGGTGTCATAATCGACAGGGACTTGTCATGGAGCTCACACATATCTTACGTGAAAAAACGGTTGACAGGCATATGCCACCTGTTCAAATTTTTCGCTGGCAAGACCTGGGGAATGTCGCCTAGTGCCATGTTACAACTGTACAGGGTGCTTTTTCTGGGATTTCTGCGATACAGCTTGCCAGCAATAAACAACACAGGCAAAACGAATCTACGCACTATACAAAGTCTTCAGGGTCAAGTGCTCCGGATCTGTCTAGGCCTGCCTCAGAGTGCTTCAACAGTGGCTACGATAGCAATCGCTAGAGACCACCTTGTCAAGACCCACATTGAAATTGAAGTACTCAGGACCCATATAAGGCATCTAGCCAGGACTCCTCGTCACCATTTAGCCTCTCTACCAGCGGACAGGCCACACACATCTTTCAGCCAAACGATAACTGCATATGATGAATCATTGCCAGCTTGTTTCACTCCGGCTGCGAGACCTTCGATCCCTCCATGGTGCCTCGCTCAGCCGAAAATCAACCTCGCAATACCTGGTATCTCGAAAAAAGCTGATCTGTCTTCACCAGCCCTTAGACAGCTCACGCTACTATATTTGTACGAGAATTACCGTGACTCTACGCATATTTACACTGATGGATCTGTCCTTCCAAGCAGCTCCGCGGCGGCAATCGTCATACCAGCAAAAGCTACAACAATCAAATTTAAGACGACCCACGCGACAACATCGACAGCAGCAGAGCTCGCAGCGCTGTTTACTGCTCTTCATCGCATTGGTGATGAACCGCCACACAAATGGACAATATTCTGTGACTCGAAGGCGGCACTGCAGTCTCTACTGTCACCTTTACGACGCGGACCGCACGAACAACTAATATTCCATATTACAGAGACATTACACCATATAAGTGATGCAGGCCACGACATAACCTTTCAGTGGCTTCCAAGTCACTGCGGGATTGTCGGCAATGAACTGGCGGATCACGCTGCCCGCTCAGCCCATACTGAGGAGCGCTACGTCCCCATTCCTCTTTCTAGAACTGACGCTGCACGGAAGCTCCGCCTACTTGCTCGGCAGTGCACCGCGTCGCAATGGAATGAGCCACATTTAAGAAATCCGCGACTGCACTCACTTGATCCAACATTAAGTCTTCGAGCGCCATCACAGCTTCGCCGTAGAGACGCCACGCTTTTATATCGACTTTGGTTGGGCGTTGCCTTTACTAAAGCCTATGCCTTCCGCATAGGGATGACCGACACCCCAACCTGTGACCACTGCGGCCATGAAGAATCAATTGGCCATATTTTGTGCACCTGCCCGCAGTACAGTCCACAGAGGGCATGCCTCAGCCAGGAACTAGACCAACTGGACGACCAACCGCTATCCGAAAAAAGAATTCTGCAACATCGAAAGGACCTACCGTCACAGAAGAAGGCCGTGCAAGCGCTTTTGCGCTTCTTGCGATCTACCGGCCTGTGTGAACGACTTTAACTGGAACGCCTTTTGTGTGTGTGTCTCCATGTGTGCGCGTTCGTTTTTTTTTTTGCGTTTCCCTCTCTGTCATCTTTCTCACCCCTATCCCCCATCCCCAGTGTAGGGTAGCAAACCGGAGACTCATATCTGGTTAACCTCCCTGCCTTTCCTCTTCATTCTCTCTCTCTCTACTGAAAAAATTTTTTTACATAAGTACATTGCATGAAGTTACACGTTGAATACGATGTCACTGAGCACAATCGTACGCATCGTATTCAATTCCATGGCATTTAAATAACCGCTTCTCTACAGCTTCGCATCACAGAGATGCGGAAGTGTTCATTGGATTTCCAGATGTTTTTTATTTTCTTCTCGATATCTTCCAGTTAGCAACCTGGTCAAAGATGTTCCTTAATTGAGCTGCCTATATGTATACAGATTTGTTACAAATTATGTAAAGTATTCTTCAGTGGGCCTTGCTATGCACCCATTGAAATGGTATGTTCTTTCCTTGGTTTTTATGGAAACAACCAGAATTCGATTCCGCATTCGATGTCAGAATATTTCGAACGTTCGTATAAGATTTGAATTTTAATACCTCATTATAAGAACACCTTCAAAAGCAGGCATTGCTGTCCCCGCTGTACCGCCTTCAAAATAACTAAATAAAATTTGATCATCTTCATTAAAACAGCTTTTGGCGTCCCACAGCGACACGGGATCGATGATAGCGGCGCGGCGCTAACGACATCGTCATACATTTCCTTGACAGTTCTTTACATACCGCACCTTGAACACAAATGATCATCTGGTAGTTCACATTTCCTTGAATGTCAATGAGTCCTCTGCGATTCCCAAACGTCACTGCACTCGATATGCGTCTCAGGGCATATATATTCAAAGAATAAAGTGTCAGACTGTCTTCTTCCTGCGTCAGCGGCCATTGACGGCAACAAATACCGTCTGCAATATGCCGATGGACGCCCGCAGTGGCATTGAAATCGTCATTGTGTACCACGTACGTTGCAACTATAAAATAACGTAAGGCATCGATTTCATGAGCCGTAAGAGCAGTGTATTACCGTGTGGCCGTGACAGTGCGCAGGCAAGGCAAGGCAGGCAGGCAGGGCAGGGCAGGGCAGGGCAGGGCAGGGCAGGGCAGGGCAGGGCAGGGCAGGGCAGGGCAGGGCAGGGCAGGGCAGGGCAGGAGGCAGGCAGTCAAGTGATAAACAGTTTTATGGCTACACGCAACGCAAAACAAACGGCAAGACAATAGACAAATGACACTATAGTGGTGTACCCTTGTCGGTCTGTCCGTTGCCTTCCCGTCTGTTGGGCGTTAGCTTGCTTGTAGCCACAAATCCGCACCAACTAGCCCGGACGCAGTATTTTCTAGGTTATAAACCGCTTCTTAGCAAATCTGTTTTGCGGAATCCCGCAAGGTGGAGGAAGGTTCATGAAAGGGAAGATTGTTAAAACCCGGATGTAGCACGAAGCTAGAGAGCAAACCCATACGGGTTTTTCAAAAAGAAAGGCTTCGCAGTTGAGGAAAAATTTGTCCTCGTCCGAGGTATGAAACCGGGACCAACGCCTTTCCGGGGTGGTCGCTTTACCACCTGAGCAAACCAGGATGGCAGCGCGAGGGCGAATTGATTGACAACTCCAGTTGTGGATAAGTTCGCCCTCACGCTGCCATTGGTTATATCCTCCTGGTTAGCTAAGATGCCCGGTAATGGAGGAAGGATCGATAGTGTCCTTGGCATAGTTCCTAATGGACGATGTTTTGCTCACACGTGATGCGTCCCACTGGAAGCCTATCCCAAAGGCCGACTGCTGAGAGTGAAAATGTTTCGATAGGATACAAAAACACGCCAAGGAGCGTCAGCGTACAAAGTCGGAAGATCAGAGGAGCTTGTGTGATGAATTTCACAGCTGCCACAGAATGCGGCTGTCGAGAGGTGGCATTATGGCAGGTCGCATCCAGTGCGAAAGCTTCTACCTGAGAGATTCGCAACGAGCAAAGGTAGGTAGCGGAAACCCGTCTATATAAACACCTGCTTACTGAAGGCGAAATTGACAAGAGCAAGACGGTTTCTCTTAGGCATACTGCGTAAAGAGCAGTGACACCGTCCGTTAGCAGGACGTCAGTAATGGGTGTCACGAATAGTCACCATCTGGAAAAGCTAGCGAACATGACAAATCGACATACCTCACGGTATTAGACGTCAGGCTAGCAAAGTAGCTGCAATGTAAGTGACTCAGAAGTAGAGGTATTTCAGTGCGGTAGACACCGGCGGAGCAATCGATCAAAGAGGAATGAACGGAACGAAATTTCAATTGTGAAGTCGTGTAGGCACTGTGAAAGGGCGGTAACATGAACAAGCACCTTGTGATCGGTAGCAGCAACCCGGGCCGCCCGCATTCCAAAAAAAGAAAGCTATCTTAGCGTCTGCGACGCGTGCGGCTCGGGTCGTAGGAGGTGTAAGGATCTTCCTTAGGCAAAGGCGAAAACTGGCACACAAGTACGCCTCGGTCTCAAACCGTTGATAAGATCGCTACTGACGTGGACGTTAAGAGTATTCCTCTGTGCACGCAAGGGAACCCGAGGATTTGGTGAACAGGTTCACAATGCAGCTTCACCTCCATGAGCTGCGCGGTCTAGTTTCCTGGCGGAAAGGGCCGGCTACTTAGTGCGATGAGGGAGAGCGATGGCGTGTAGGTGAACGATTTGGACGGTGGTGGGGCTAAAGCGACTTGGCGTAACGTGTGCCATCCACAGGAGATGCAGAGGGCTCGGTCCGGAGTCGAAGATGACGAGCAGTACCGTACGGACCAACTAGGCGGCGATGAGGTCCGCTGAGTGTGGCAATCGCGAATGATCTTGCCAGAATGACCGCAATGGAAGCGAAGGGATTGACGTCAGCAGTTCGCATTGAAAATCGATTTCGGCAACAAGAATGGAAAGGGCGTGGCAAGACGCGTCGGTGTAGGCGTGAGAAACATCAACATGATTCACGGTGCCGACAGTACACAACAGGCCCATGTTAGGAGTTCCTGGCTGACAAAGGCCTGGATCAGTGAAACCGTCAGCATCGAGCTGTCGGTGAGCGTGGGTATGTAAGGTGCTGGATATACTGCATCGAGTTCGCCTCAAAGGATATATATACGACACATGGTCAGACGCAGACGGTTGACAGGGGTTTGCCTCATAGACCGACGTTGCAGCGGTGTTCGGGAGACACGCGAAGTTATTGTTTTAAGAGATGCGGTGATGTTTTACAGAGAAGCTGTATATGGCTAGCCGATTCGTCCGTCTGTCTGTCTGTCGCCTTTGCACCGAAAACTCCTCCGGCGCAACCCTATGCACATGTGCGAAAAAATACTAAAGCGCGCGAATAGCCGCGCCAGTAGTGACGTCCTTGCACTCGGTCGCAGCCGAGCGCGCGCGCAGCGGTTTCCTTCCAGTTCCGAAATGGATAGACCACGCGTCATGCGTACTCTTGAGGAGCAGGCAGCTTTCGATCATCAACGCCGCGAGCAAAGCCAACGAGCTTGCCTACGCCGTGCCGATTCTGCAGCCTGGTCACAAGAACAGGTTCGTGCAGCCGAGTGCCAGCAGCAACTGCGTACCAAGGATCCGCCAGCCTACCAAGCCGTTGTCTAATGAACCATCGGTATTAACCCAATTATAAACATCGGGGCTGCACGTTTCAGTTTCGCTGGTTAATCGTCCGTACGGAGTGGTTGGGCGGTGATTTTACTTACTGTATGCGGTGGCACCCTTTCATTAGGCATTCAACGGTCGTAGCGTCGTCAGCAGATTGAAGGCGTCATCGACGATGTCCTTCCGTACGTAAGCGACCTTGTGGGACTCGAACATCAGATGACAAGCTTTCTGACAAAGCGCTACCACGTCTTGTAAATTTAGGATAAGTATGGCTCAGGTGACATCTGGATAAGTACCAACAGTTTATTCGGCAGCAAGCTGTCGACTAGACAGATTGCCATAGAGGTCGCTAAGCTGCTGCTTGTGGGCTTCCCAGCTTGTGAGAACGTCTTCGTGAGCATGGCACACCACACGAAGAGTGCCGCTGAAGTCTAAGGTGCCGTTGGCCAGAGAGACGATGGATCCCAACAGTTGCGTGACTCGAACGCTTCAATAGGGACGTGTATATTTCGCTTAATAAGTTCGAAAATATATTTTGTGGTTACCGCTGCGTTGTTCTTGCTCACATTTCGGAGAAGGACCCCATTTTCGTCTCTACGTCATTGAGTGTAACCCTGGACACATTTAGGTGTCTGGTTTTTGAAAAAGAAATGCAAAATTATCTTAGTTTACGGGGATGCAAGTTGCTGCCGAGACGGCGATAGCTGCAGAAAGCAGCTATTCACGGAGGGTTACTGTGTGTTGCCCGCTCCTCTGGAACACGCGGCGACCTTCTTTGAACGGCTCCTTTCTGCAGCTGCTGGCAGGCGGCGACACAATTTTACGTTAACGCCGTCTCCCCCCTCCCTCGGCAGCAACTTACATCTCCATAAACGAAGGCAATTTTGATTTTTTTCTTAAGAACCATAAATCAATCAATCATTTATTTTTGCATTTTCACGCAGGTCAGCATGCAGGGAGTGGACACACAAAACTGCTCTGAGGCAAGCTTGACTGGGCTTCCCACCTTTATAAGGCAGCTTTTGCAACAGCTCTACTTCAATTGCTTAGTCAAAGTACAAAATATTCGCAGCAGATGCAATTTTCACCCAGGAGGGCGACAGTGTTTCACACAACTCTATTACAAATACAACAAACACTCGCGTAACAGTACAATTTGTGATGTAAAAGATGAGTGATGAGAAACATATTCGCTAGATGGGACGGATAAAAGAAAATTAAGACAAAAGACCAAATGCAACCACTGGACTGTGTGGTGAAACGAAGTATTTCACATATCTTGTTTGAATGAAGAAGATGACTGATAGTGTTGGTCAAGGCCAAAAAACTGGTTGATGAAATAAAGTTTAATACATTAGCCTTAGTTGCTGTTCGTGGGTCAATTTCGTTTTGCATGAATTCGTTTATTAATCTTGGAAGGTGATTTTAGAGGCTGTCGAGACCGCGATTTATTCTGCAGAATGGCAGATACCATGCTTATTTCTTCCTCAATGCATATCCCCTGTCACGGGGGGAGGGGGGTGCGATTTGCATAGTGACAGAAATACGTCGTTAGTGGTTTTTTAAGCGATGTTTGTACCGCATTATCATGTTAAAGTCATATAATTTTGGAAGGGGTATTATGTTATATGCATAATAGGTATATTGTAATGGACTGTGGTTGGGTAGATTGGCTACATGACTGAGGGCTTTCTTTTGTATAGAAAACATCTTATTTAAATTTTCTTTTGAAGTTTTACCCCATACCAGTCCGCAGTAATTTAGCTGAGCATAAAACAGCGCGTTACAGACGAAGAGTTTCAATCTCGGTGGCAAAATGTAGCGGAGCCTCCAGAATACTCCTGATATTTTGGCAAGATTGCTTAATACATGCTGCACGTGCGGATTCCACGATAAGTACTGATTAAATGTGACACCTAGTGTTTTTGTCTGAGAAACTTCTTCAATGGAATTATTGCCAATATAAATGTTAAAGTTGTAAATAATTGGTTTTTGATATGGTCTAAATAGCACATCTTTGGTTTTCGTGCTGTTTATCTGCAGAAAATTTTTACTGCTCCATTCATGTAATTTTTCAAGTGTTTTGTTAGCAAGAAGGGAGAGTTCAGTGGGATTCTCAGATTGTACAAAGGCACTCGTGTCATCCGCATAAACAATAAATTGTGATTGTCTCTCTCTCTCTCTCTCTTGAGTCCTCTATACCGACGTAAAACTCGGCAGCGTCAGTATTACTCTGTCAAAAAGCGTGGTTGGCGGTCGTTAAATCGAACGATGGTGCTTGCGTCTAAGCGTTTTTTGTTCACACGTCATTGAATCATCCAGATGCGCTCACGGTGGCCAGCAAGTTTCAGCGAAAGGGTGACGTTGGTAGTTTACTGCCAGCGTGCGCCACATTATCTGCCGACGCACTAAAGTTGGCAGCAAAGAAAGCACTCCAGTTGAAGAAAAGCATGGATAATGTCCGTCAAATCTACAGGCTTGACTTTTCGGAGTGATCTGCGCCTATGAAAGCGTAGTTGCGAAATTTTGCAGACGAGGTACCTAAAGAAAAAAAAAAAAGCCCACAACACCGCAGACGGGCACAAGAGCAAACGACAATAAGTAAAAAACTTCACCACGATAGTCATACGGGCGCTTAATGTGCGCTTCGCCACATATGCCGCAGCTGCGGCTACCGATTGCAATAGAAGCCACAGTTTCTCTTTCTTTACTTTTTCGAGAGAGATTTACAGCCTACAGAACAAACGTATCCTAACCGATGTTTGTAGATGTACAACACAATGCGTGAGGGAGGAGCGCTACACCATTGGCGCTGACGCGCGCTTTAAGGCGCACAACCTATGCATAGGTCATTAACAGGAGTCTGCGTGCATTTACCTTTCTCTCTCTCCTCTCTATATCTTTGTGCGACGGCAGCGGAAGACGTTAAAGCGGTCTGCGGCGAAGCGAGCGCTTCAACCAGCCGGAGCTGAATTCCACGGGCGGATCGCAGATCACCTGGAACGAGAGGGGCTTCTGACAGCAACAACACGTATGCTCGAAATATTTCGCTTTTCCGTCACTTCTTTATATGTAATTTCAGCCATTCCAAGTCAAGGAGGGACTGCTGGGAGTTATATCGCAGGACATTCAGCACTTACGAGCCATTGTTGTTTGAGAGGCAACATTAGGCAAACAACGCAAGCGAGTCACGGTTTTTTTTCTCGCACTCTTCCGCCTATGCACGTCCCTTTTTCTGAACACAGACACGTAAAGGTGGTATATAAAGCCAGTTAGTTTAACAACGGGTAAATTTGGCTTGCTATCCTGCGCTGAAGGTGGGTAAGGACTATAAAGGAGTAGGCTAATAAGGGAATTAAGAGATGCACAATGAACGTAAAAGCAAGGACGCGATCTTTGCAATCTTAGTATAAAAGCAACTCACGATAAATAGCGCAGGCGTCACACTTGCGGTAAGGCGTCAACCATTTCTAATGTAGTCTTGATAGCGACGTGGCTTTCAAAAGCCAACGCAGGGCTAGCTGTGTACCTACAGCGCTTCAGCGCAAGCTGTTTTGTGGCAGTTAAGTATGCGCAACACTGAACAACACACAACGCAGTTGGGAGGGTGGCATATTCATTAACATTTGTTTATGTATATATATAGTTCACAAAATGACGACCCCTCAAGCGATGTATAAAAAAAATTGGCAGTCTCGCTCGAAGGGCGAAACAGTGACAGTCATAGCAAGGTTTGTCGATGCGCTCAAAGTCTTAAGACAATAGCGTACGTGGGTGCGACGCTATTTGCCTGCTAGGCAAAAGGAACAGCGCCCTGGTAGGTACTAGGCGTCTGGTAGCTATGTACCAGCTCTGAGCTTGTTTAACTTCGACTGCAGCGGCCTCTCAAAGCGTACACACCACTTCTTGAGAGCAATTCTGAATGAATTTTGGGGTCTTACCTGCCAAAACTCCGATCTGATTATAAGGCACGCCGTAGGGAAGGGGGGGGGGGGTGCCAACCTGAAATTTGGGGTTGGGCCAACTTATATTGGGGGGGGGGGGGGGGGGGCAACATCAAATTTGGGTGGGCTAACGTGAAATTCAGGGGTGGCCCAACTGAAATTTGGAAGCTGACCAACCGAAATTTGGGAGTCAGCCAGGTTGACCAACCGAAATTTGGGGGTGAACCAGGTTGAACTTGGGATTCAGCCAAGTTCAAATTTAGGGTTAGGGCCAACTTGAAATTTAGGGATGGGCCAACTTGAAGTTTGGGGTTGAGCCAACTTAACTTTGGTGGTGGGCCAACTTCAAATTTAGTGGTGGGCCAACTTAAATTTTAGAGTGGACCAACTTAAATTTGGGGGTGAGCAACCTCGAAAGTTGGGGGTGGGCCAACTAAAATTTGGGAAACAAGATCAAAAACCGCCAAGCCAAAGAATGCTTATGCATTCGTAGAAAATTCTCGAAATTTCTGTATATTCTTTTAATAAACAACGCCCCATAACATTCTATGTAATGACAGAAAATTGTTAACATTAAAAATACTAGGATACGAACAATGCTTTATAGCTACTGTGATAACGGCTGTTCATTATTTGAAAATTATTCTATATTCTATTCAATTTGTTTCTGGCACTATCGATTTGTATACGATTCGGTCTCAAAAATCACTCTTCGCACACCCCTACTATATTTTGCCATTCCATATCAGGCCCTGCCACATTATGACATGATACGCCATATTTCTCATGCTACTCGTATTTTGGACGCTGATCCTGTATTTCATCTTTTTCACATGTTATTCTATGATTCAGTTTATACAGACGTTATGCGATACACTATGCGTATCACGCAATGTCACGTACTTATATGTCGTGCTCTGTCGCACTATTAATACCCGCACCCATGGGCTACGATTGAGCTGCGCTATTCTCCTGAGAAATATGTACACAAATTGCACACCGCCTTTCAATCCATTTCAAGTTAACTAGGAAGTGGTTACGTAGAATATTCACTCATGATATGAAGTCTTAAAGTCTCATGAAGTCTCATGATATGAAGATTTAAACGGGATTTTATCATGATGTGTCATCAGCTTTCGTGAAAACTGCCTCTAATTTTATTTAGCGCACCCCGTCAACACAGACGACAAGCTATCCTTGAAGTGCGTTTCGTGTACGGCGCTTTGACATGAAAATGCGTGTAAGGTCAGCATACGACTACAAACATTAGGAGGCGGTTAACCTGCTTTCACCACGACGTACATGGAAATTATATGTCCCCGAGCTTTCTTCGTGTCTCAGTTGGTTGTAACAAGCAAAACGTCGGAGTAAACACACTCGCTGCACACGAGTTAGGAGGGTGTGGGGAAGTGCCAAGAGACGCCTGGACGACAGGAAAGTGGCGTCGAAAACATGAAAGCACGCGCACCGCAGCGCCTGCATCGTGCATAACAAGGACGACACCTCGCTGCACGTGTGCTCGTGGCGTAGCCAAACAATAAATCAAGAGGAAAACAACGAATCGAGATACGCTTCAAAAGAGAGCGCGAAGCGAATTGGCAGATAACGCGCGGTTCAAGCAGCCTACAAAAGGCGCTTGAGCCAGACAGATCCGAGAAGCGGAGCAAGGAAGACGCGTTCGCTTGGGTCGGTCGTCAACGTTCGGGAGGCCAACACCTGTCGGAGGGACCCGATCGAGCGCCAATGCATGAGGGTACCTCTGAACTTGAAACCCTTCCGCTCCTGCCACCCAGCAGACGAACTAGAGCCTGCGAGAGCTCGCCTGCCGTCTCCGCTCGTGAAGTTTGTCGAGGGACGCAACACCAGCCAAACTGTGAGTCTGCTGTGACAGTCGCTCTCAACGCTTTGTAGGGACACTTGGTCTCGCTTGTCCCATGCCCTACGCCCTTGCCCTCGCATTTTGTATCTGTGAATATGTTTGTGTGCGGTGATTGTTGCTGTTCCTCTCCTCGCGGACGTTTCTGACTCGCACAATTAAGCCTGTTCTCTGAACCACATCGCAACAGCGGATTTGTCAGCAACCGAGATCACCGCCACTGCTATCTGTGGCAAGGCGCTCTTTCACGTGACACAGCACACGACGTGGCACATAGATGCGCACGCCTTTCGCTCCACGAAGCTTCGCTGAGGAAAGTCTGTGGACCACTAGAGCGGAGCGTGAGTTTTCGCAAACACCACATGCGACTTCGCACGCAGATTTCTCCCATAATCCGAAATACAATTCGGGGGGTATTAGTTTAGCTAAGTGATAAAGGCCTACAAATATTTCGCGCAGTTTTTTTTCTTCTCCTAGTCTGAAGAAAAGACAGTCCCCGATTTTCTGCACTGCAGGACTTGTCTTTCTTTTTAGAATTTATTATTATTATTATTATTATTATTATTATTATTAATATATACAATTCGGGGGGTATTAGTTTAGCTAAGTGATAAAGGCCTACAAATATTTCGCGCAGTTTTTTTTCTTCTCCTAGTCTGAAGAAAAGACAGTCCCCGATTTTCTGCACTGCAGGACTTGTCTTTCTTTTTAGAATTTATTATTATTATTATTATTATTATTATTATTATTATTATTATTATATACAATTCGGGGGGTATTAGTTTAGCTAAGTGATAAAGGCCTACAAATATTTCGCGCAGTTTTTTTTCTTCTCCTAGTCTGAAGAAAAGACAGTCCCCGATTTTCTGCACTGCAGGACTTGTCTTTCTTTTTAGAATTTATTATTATTATTATTATTATTATTATTATTATTATTATTATTATTATTATTATTATTATTATTATTATTATTATTATTATTATTAATGTATGCTTGCGCCAGCACTAAGACCTTAGGATTGTTCCTGGGCACGTTAAATAGATATGACTGATTGACTGGTTGATTGATTTATTCCCTATTGTTTTTACCTGTGTTGCGGTATAAATTGCGGTTGCTAGGTGAATCACTGCGTACTTATTCAGTGAAGCGAAATTCACATTTATTTATTCGTTTATTCATTCATTCCCTGACGTACGGCATGTGAATTAATCCTTCACCTCTTCCTGTTATTTCATGTGACCATGCTCAATCCCTGTAGCCGTACAACACGAGTAATGTGCACGCGGAAAGAACTGCTCCCGCAAATCGCGGATAATTTGTGCCATAGTAACTGTTCTAGCTGCGCACAACTCTGCGCCGCACGTTTGGACATGTTCGGGTGAAACGGCATGTGTGGCGTTTATTAGCCTTCCTTGACCGCGCTCTGTACAGTCGAGTGCAATAGTTTAGAGACCGCGGCCATCAGCCAAAAAAAGAAATGTAATTTCTTCTATCACAGCCGTGCAACCTGAAATTGTATTACTGCATGACGTTGATCATACAGGCGCACGTAGGCAGTACCACTTTATTTTCCAGCCTATATGCTTAAGCTTCAAAGGAGGAAAACAAACTTTAGTGGCACCTCTGGTCCTTATCCTAATCTACGCTCCAACTCCTTTCCGCAGGCAGCTGGATTGAACCAGAGAGAGGAAGAGATCGTACGTCAACATGGACGCGGCCGGAGCGGTAACGGAGACGCAGACGCACTACGTGTTTGTCTATGGAACACTCAAAACGGGCGAGACGAACCACACTATCCTGACGAACCCCGACAACGGCTGCTCAGCGCTGGTTGGCCAAGCGAGGACACTCAAGAAGTGGCCGCTGGTACTCGTGTCCTCGTACGAGATACCGTGTCTGCTGCCCTGCGAAGGCGTGGGCCACGTAAGTATGCCGACACAGGCGCTAACTTCTAGCAATAATTTTATACCGGGACGGACGCCACTTCTATACCCTCACATTTTCTCGCTTTCAAGCACGTGTCTACTGACAAGATAACATGATAGTATGGTAGTACGAGTCACTTTCAGGCTATAGGCAAAAACTATTACGTTTAACGCATGCGCAGGAATTACAACTCTTCTTTATTTATATTGACAAAGACGGCTGGCTAACGCAAGCATTGCCAAAATCTTCAGTATGAGCACTTTCAATGATGAGACGAGTTAATTCACATTTGATTCTCCCGATAATAACTGTATCTTCGAAACGTGGAACGCACCCGCACTTATGACAGCGAATTGCGAGGAAGCACTTCGGCGAAGCCTTGTTAACTTAATTGGAGTGCGGTCTAAGCCTATCAATAATGCATCTACCGGTTTGTCCTATATAACTCTTTCCACGGGGCAATGTGATTCGGTAAATGATGCAGGTCCTACAGTTAACGAACCCTTTTCTGTGCTGCTTTTTGCCCGCGTCCTTTGTTTTACTATATGGTCTTGTTTTTGCCCAGAAGCTGATAAGCTTGTTTGGGGCAGTGAATACGTCAACCTTTCCACGTTGTCCTATCCTCTTAAGGTTATGCGATAAGCGGTTGATGTAAGGAATTACGGCGAAGTTTTTTCTTTTTACCAGACCCTGCGCTGGCTGACGTCGAGGAACCAGCCTCTCGCGACCATGTTGCTCTGACCATCGCTTCAGCAATTGACGCAGTCAAATTGTTTGGAAAACCAGCCTCACTCAACCACACTACCTGTTGTTGAAAACTGGAAGACATTAAATGACGGCACGACTTCTTTAGGGCACGGTTCAAGAACATTTTCGCTATGCCGCTTTTCATAAGCTTGGAATGAGCAGAACTGTACGATAAAAGAAGCTTATTGGCTCTAGGTTGGTAACACCAGCAGATGTGATCGTCAGACAAAACAAATTATAGATCGAGAAAGCGGAGGCCCCTATCCATTGGCATTTCGAAGGTCCCATCAAGGGGACTAAGAAATTCACATATTATGCTTGTAACGCCTTCACATTCTTTTTGAAGACAGTGAGGAGTGCAGTCAACAAATAAAAGAAAATCATCAACATATCGGAATTCTCTGTAAACTGAGGTTCCCCTGAGGTTCTCTAAGGCTAACGAAGCCATCTCAGTCGTGTTTAGGCAACAAAACAGACTCTCGTAAGCTAAAGTTCAAGCAAAAGCTATCGAAATGTGCAAAAAAATGAATCTGAATAAGGTTGTAAAAGGCATTGAGAAGAATAGCGGGTAGTGTTTAGAGGTATTTTTTAGCGCGAAGAAACGCAAAAGTAACATACCTTTCAAGGTAATTGTGTCTGAGAGAGGGACCTGCAGAAGGAAATAGCCACCTACCTGCTAAATACACTTAAATCTTCTTGACATTAATGACTCTTCCTTGTGAGGAGTTCCGACCAAGTTTTAGAATTTGTTAAAGTGCACTCTGACAAGGGGGTGAACGTGTTCTCCGCTTACATAAAATGCCTTTATTACTCTATTTCTCATTCTGACCTGTGAACCTGCATTGAAGAAAGCATTGGCGAATTTCGTGCTGTGTGGTTTTGCAATGAAGCCGCAACTTCTGTTCTGAGTTAATTTGAGCATTATTCAAGCAATATCGGACCCCAACGTTTGTCCAGTGGAATAATGTTCCGTTTCTACAGAAGCAAGGCGTATGTATTGGGTCTTGTTTGGCACCCTTCCTCAGCAACCTGTATCTTGCAAAAGTAGACAGGGTCTTGGCGGAGAGGTTCAGGGGAACCTCAGTTTACAGAGAATTCCGATATTTTGATGATTTCCTTTTATTTGTTGACTGCACTCCTCACTGTTTTCAAAAAGATGAAGCCGTACAAGCATAATTTGGGAATTTCTTAGTCCCCAGGATGTGACCTTCGACATGCCAATAGATAGGGGCATCCGCATTTTCGATCTACAATTTGTTTTGTCTGACGATCACATCTGCTGCTGTTACCAACCTAGAGCTAATAGGCCTCTCTTATCGTACAATTCTGCTCATTCCAAGCTTATCAAAAGGGGCATAGCGAAAAAATGTTTGACCAATGCCCTAAAGAAGTCGTGCCGTCATTTAATATCTTTCAGTTTTCAACAACAGGTAGTGTGGTTGAGTAAGGCTGGTTTTCCAAACAATTTGATTGTATCAATTGCTGAAGCGATGCTCAGAGCAAGACGGTCGGGAGAGGCTGTTTCCTGGCCGTCAGCCAGTGCCAGGGTCTGGTCAAAAGAAAAATACTTCGCCGTAATTCCTTACCTCTCACCGCTTATCGCATAACCTTAAGAAGAGAGGACAACGTGGAAAGCTTGACGTAGTATTCACTGCTGCCCCAAACAAGCTTATCAGCTTGTGTGCAAAAACAAGACCATATAGTAAAACAAAGGACGCGTGCAAAAAGCAGCATAGAAAAGGGTTCGTTAACTGTAGGACCTGCGTCATTTACCGAATCCAATTGCCCTGTGGAAAGAGTTATAGGACAAACCGGCCGATGCATTAATGATAGGCTTAGACAGCACTCCAATAATGTTAACAAGGTTTCGCCGAGTGGCTTCCTCGCAATTCGCTGTCATAAGTGCGGATGCGTTCCGCGATTCGAAGATACAGTTATGATCGGGAGAAGCAAATGTGAATTTACTCGTCTCATCATTGAAAGTGCTCATATTGAAGAGTTTGGCAATGCTTGTGTTAGCCAGTCGTCCTTGCCATTATAAAAAAAAGTGTTGTAATTCCTGCGCATGCGTTAAACGTAATAGTTTTTGCCTACAGCCTGCAGGTGAGTTTTACTATCATACTAGCATGTTATTTTGTCAGTAGACACGTGCTTAAAAGCGAGAAAATGTTAGGGTGTAAAAGTGGCGTCCGTCCCGGAATAGAATTGTTGTGGGAAGTTAGCGACTAAGTGTGTCTATTTTTCTCTTCTGCGTCCTCGTGTTTTTTGCGCTACAAGAAAAATTTCGAAATGGGTCAGTTCTCTTACTTGGTGAAACCGCGGATGGACCAAGACCACTCATAGCCACAAAAGCGTTGCAGAATTCTGACACATTAAAAAAAAAAACTCGATGCCGTCATAACGTCACCTCTCAGAACAGGAGCCCTTTCTGAGTGGCCACTCTTTCCAAACGCCGCATACGGTCGAAAAGCTAAAAAAAATCGAACAGCTGCTGCACGTTTTCACAGGGTAAGGAACCAACGCTGGCAGGCAGGCATGCAGGCACAGGCAGGCCGGGATGCATACATGCATACATACGTACGTACATGCATACATGCGTACGTACATACATACATACATACATACATGCATACATACATACATGCGTACATACATGCATACATACATGCGTACATACATACATACATACGTACATACTAAAGCTGGGCGGTGGCGACAGGTGTCACGTGATCACGAAGGAAAAGTGAGCGACCAGCGAAATTCGCGTGAATTTTCACATATAGAGTGTAAGACCTTTGGTAGGATATTCACTCCCCTCCAGAGGAAACTGACGATTTTTTAAAGGATACCAACCTGTTTTGCTTAACATTCAGCCCTATCCGACCTTTCTTTAGTGTTCACATAAAAAAGTAGTTGGAAATCGGTTCACGTTTAAGCTTGAATATTTAAATACTCACATACAACTAAACACAAACTGACACATTATGGTCCAACTATGCTGAGTTCGGTGCTGGCCCAATTGGCTGTGTTCTATGAAACAAAATAGTCGTTACAAGAGAGGCGACAGAATTAAACACAAATACAGAGATCGATGCTTTTATACTTCCGTGTGTGTGTTTTCTTGTGTTCTCTGCGTGTAGAAATTTCCAGCGTGAACCATATTATTTCATGTGCAGGAGATATGCGGCGAGGTTTACAGAGTGGATGACCGGATGTTGGACGTCCTCGACCATCTCGAGTCGCACCCCGACTTCTACGTCAGGTCGCACGAAGACGTCATGATGCTGTCGCAGCCGAAGTCGACGGATGCGAGCATCGAAGGAACAGCACCACGATCCGAAAACTCATCATCGACTGAGGCCGGCGACAGGTGCAAAGCGTGGATCTACTTCGTACGCAAATTCGAGCTAGAACTGCTCTCTCTGCCGAAGGTGGCGCGCTACAGCCGGAAGCCGGGCATCGAGTGGCCCGAGCTTATCGGCAACAAGGAGCAAACGCGACGCTTCCTGGACGGCGCGTTTCAACACATCGCCGCAAGCGACAGCTGCAGCAGCGGCTAGAATACGTAAAAAAAAAATCATTGCCCTTTCACTCTGTGAAGAAGGGTGACCAGCGAAGCTGTGAATGTGGGCCCCTTAATAGCGAACTGCACCTCCACCGCGGGTCGGCCCGGTACTGCACTATCTTCCGGATCGGTCCATGTATGAGGAGGGCTTAAAGCCTGCTTCACCTCTGCCGCAGGTCCGCCCGGCATTGCACTATCTTCGGGATAGGCCCACGTACGAAAAATTGTTGGTCTATGTCCAAGGAGACAAAATGCGCCAGAACCTAGCCATAGACAGCTTCGCTGTAAAAAATAGAAAAAAAGGACCTCAATTGAACGTTCTACAGAAAGCCCGCACAGACTTTCTTTAACGTAGTTTATGTAATACCTACAATCGAACGCCGTCACAAACAAAGCCTGTATACTACGAAGTGACGTGTATCGTTTGTCCCACCTGACATGTATCATGTATAAAAAACGTCAACGCCTTCTGTGCGAAATAAACCAAATGTACGTTGTTAGCAACCTCCTGGGAAAGCCTGCACTATTTTAGTGTTTTGATTATTATAGTAATTACAACTGATTGTTCAGCAAACTTTAATTAGAACTGTATGTTCCCATGTCAACGCAAGGTTTCGACAACACATGTGGAAACGTTACTTTTGCTCTCACTCTCTACACACAAACACACATGCATGCCAAACCATGTATGCAACTTCGCTAGAGATGAGCCTAGGTGCGTAGAAGGGTTAGTTGATATGAATTCTGAAAATAATATGTTTAAGCATCCTCTGAACGATACAGGTTCAAGAATGTCAACTATGTCATCATTTCCATACGGTTTGTACTCGTGTATATATATATATATATATATATATATATATATATATATATATATATATATATATATATAGTTCCTTACACAACGAGGGTCTCGAATCCGGCACCAATGATGCCTTCAGGTAGCATGTGTGGGTTTATTGACCAGTTGCCTTCACCTAAAAAGTTCACGTACTCGTGACGCCTGCGGCAGAAAGGATGTTCCACATCCGCCGCCAAGGTTTGTGAGTGGTAGCGCTGGCTAACACTCCCAAGGTTAGTTCCAGTAGTAGCACATAAATATCCCAGAAAGTGCATGGGAAAACGGTGCCGGCGGTAGCTCAATTGCTAGAGCATCGCACGCGCAATACGAAAACGTGGGATCGTTCCCCACCTGCGGCATGTTGTTTTTATGCGAAGCATATTACGAGAGCTCAACCCAGCTCCTCAGGCGCGGCGGTGTCGCCAAGGTCGATTCAAATAGGTCGCGAAGCTTCGGGAGAAAAGCGGTTCAGTACAGATTGTCACCGACATCAGCAGGGGGGGTTATGGGAGCAGCGATTGAAGCGCGACTATGTTTGGAGGGAACAAACATCGGGAAAGAAAAACGCGTTTTTAATTCAAACGAGACAGTTAGATTTATTCAACGAAAATAAAATTCCTAGTCAATTTTATATATTCGTGATGAGTTAAGAAAATACGTTTAATTTTATTGCTGTTAATAAAAGCATTTCTTTTCAGCGCCCATCGCTACAGGGGGCGTTGACGCCACCATCACTCGCAGTGCAATGCACGTCTTGAAATGGGCAGAAAGGCGCACTCGTATCACCTGTTGAAATACGCCCCCCTCACAATTTGTGCTTTCTTGCTTGTCGAAGTTTGTCTGAATTTGGTGACGCGGGTAGCTTCATTGCTTCTTAATCTGTTCAGTCAAAAGTAGTGAGTTACGACCGCCAGATAATTGTGTAGTTGTTTTCGTGCGACTGCGCTGGCCGACTGGCTTGACATCCGACAATAGGATCAGCACTGCACACCTAAAGCTTTCGTCGGCCTCCAAAGAAAGTATGTTCCGTGCAGGGATGCGATTTCGACAACCGTACGGCTGGCCTTTTCCTGCATCGCTTTCCACGCTGAAAGCTCGAAACGCCCATCAAGTCGAATGGCGGAGCACTTGAATATTCAACTCCAAAGGAAGAGCAACAAAACAAATTTCGCCTCTTCGAAAACAAAATGACGTCACTTCTGCTTTTAACGGACATGGCGTCACGTTATTTTTTCTTCCGCCGGAAGTGTTCCCACCACATACAGATGGCGCTAAGCCCCATGAACCGGCGATAGACCGCCATGTTTTGAACGTATGGGCTCTTATGGAAGCTTCGCTACCAGGTATATTTACCTTGGTGTCGCCTTCAATACCACGTGACACCGTGACGTCACGACAGAGGAGAAACGGGGCTCCAACTCGCGCCGTCGCGGCGGTATATAAGCAGCTGCGCTTGCCTCTGCTATACACTCACGAGGTGAGATGCCTTCTGGAGACAGAGCTGCTCGTTGGAATGAGAAGCGAAGGTTGCGGCGTGCTACAGAGACTGATTTTCTAGGTGGCTTTGGCTCAACTCTTGCAAGATGGGCTGGGTGGGAATCGAACCAGGGTTTCCGGAGTGTGAGACGGAGACGCTACCACTGAGCCACGAGTACGATGCTTCAAAGCGGTACAAAAGCGCCTCTAGTGAATGCGGTGTTGCCTTAGAAACGAGCTGTTTCTAAGGCTCAGGCGTGCGTCGCTTGCTCAGGCGCACATTTCGTTGCCGCGCCGAACGCTGCGTTGCTCGACGCTCACCGCGTCCAATGCGGGGCGTCCAAGGCGAAGCAGAGTAACGCATGAGTTGTTTCTTCGTCTAGCCGAACCAAATATAGCCAAGCAACAGCAGTTCACCAGGCTAAACAGTGGTTCAACAACTAAAATAAAGGCTAGTATGCTTCGCATCCTGGGCTTAACCTTACCTAAGCCACAGCCATTTTTTTTTTGCGAAGCATATTACGAGGGCTCAAACCAGCTCCTCAGGCGCGGCGGTGTCGCCTTGAATGCCACGTGACACCGTGGCGTCACGACAGAGGAGAAGTGGCTTTGGCTCAACTCTTGCAAGATGGGCTGGGTGGGAATCGAACCAGGGTCTCCGGAGTGTGAGACGGAGACGCTACCACTGAGCCACGAGTACGATGCTTCAAAGCGGTACAAAAGCGCCTCTAGTGAATGCGGTGTTGCCTTAGAAACGCTCAGGCGTGCGTCGCTTGCTCAGGCGCACATTTCGTTGCCGCGCCGAACGCTGCGTTGCTCGACGCTCACCGCGTCCAATGCGGGGCGTCCAAGGCGAAGCAGAGTAACGCATGAGTTGTTTCTTCGTCTAGCCGAACCAAATATAGCCAAGCAACAACAGTTCACCAAGTGGTTCAACAACAAAAATAAAGGCTAGTATGCTTCGCATCCTGGGCTTAACCTTACCTAAGCCACAGCCATTTTTTTCATCCGCTTTCATTTCCATTAACTTAACGCACTCAGTAACCTCCATTAACGCACTCAGTAACTTCCATGCTCGCCAGGGCTGGTCTCCCTACGTTTGCTGTGCGCAGGAAAATCGCGCGCTTTAAGTTTTTATATCAACTCTATCACAATAAGCTGAACCTGAATTACAGTTTGTATTTGAAGCCTCCTGGAAGGGTTTCACCACGAACTAACCACAATTACGCTATAATGCCTTATGTGCCAAGAGTTGATGTCTTTAAGCTCTCTTTCATTGTCAAGACAATTGTTGAGTGGAATAAATTGAATTCTTGTGTGTTTCCGAGCAATAACAGGGTTGACTGTTTTGAAGAAAACTTGACTGCGTTCTTTGCGTGAACTTTTTGCTCTGTATTCCCACCCTGTGAGCCCTGCCTCGTCGGCAGGGCTCACAGTATTGGAAGTAAATAAATAAAAATAAATAAATCACCTTTTTATATCAATTAGTAAGTACAAGTAATGTCCCCTGTGTTATCTTTGGTGCCTTGGTTTGTTGACTTCTTATTATATATATATATATATATATATATATATATATATATATATATATATATATATATATATATACGCAGTCGGGGTTGCCATATTGACGCTTCTCGGAATTTTTAAACATCACCTGTCGTAGATACCTGTCATCACCTGTCTCGTCCTTGTGCTCGATTATTCAGAGTGGCTGAAAATCAATCTAGCTCGCATCAGAAATTGAAGCAAATATTCAACTAATTCACAAAATTTATTAATTAACTTGTGAATTAGTTACTTTACGGCACATATGGCAACTTACGAATTGTAGCCGGCGAGTTTCCAAGGCGTATCCATTCGGAACGAATTTCCCGAATGACACCAGTTTGGAGATATAAGCCACCAAACTCGCGACAAAAAAGCGCTATTGTTCCACTTTGTTTTTTTTTTATTTACAAATCGCTCTTTTATGCATTGAAGCACAAAAGTAACCGGAACGCTCCCGTATTTTGTCCCATACTATGCGAAATCATATCTCGAAATTGTAGCTCACGGCGCGCTAATGGAGACGACAGGTGAGATAGAGAAGACCGCTCACTGGTGCGATAACGACGTCTATACTTGAAGGATTCTAAAAATGTTTGCTGCAGGAGAGTCTTGAGGCGACGTCCTTTAATAGTGAGGCCATTCCATGATAAGTGAGAAAAGTGTTTCACGACCTCTAAGTAACGCGCATACTAGGCGCCGCTACGGTCACGTGTGTAAGGTTACGTTGGATCATGTGACCGTTTGAAAGGAGAAAAGCAAGAAAGAAAGAAGAAAGAAAGAAAAGATGCAGATCCCACGCATTGTGGGAATCGATTAAGCGAAGCTTTGTATGCTGTTTGCGTTCATCAACTTTATTTGACGGTGATATATCGACGGCATACGACAGTCATGACGGGATGTGAAATGTTACCTTGCCTGCTCCGCTTGTGTTTGTTGTTCTTGCCCCGCTCGAAGTTAAATGCGAGCCTTCGACTCGTCGGCACTAAGTGCACGCTTCGGTACCATTCTAGGTTGTAGCGTTGTAGCTCACAAAACTGCCTTCTCTCGCTCTCTCTCTATTCCCTCGCAAACATTCTCCCCACCTCCTCCCTGTCCTGTTGTTGCTGTTGCGTGTGAGCGCGGAGACAAGCGCGGCAGGTTCTGCACAGCATTTGAGAGGGGTCACGCTAGTTAGGCGTCCAGAGGGCATTGTGCAGATGCGACGTGGCGTAAATCTTGACACGAGCTTCTCTGGTCGTCTTTCCTTTGTGACACGTACTCCTGTCACGAAGTAACGCGATAGCGTTAAGGGCCCCATGCCGCAGAAAATCCGGTGTCGACGCCGCGGTCGTTGCTGGGCGAATAATCATTCTGAACCACAAACGCGCAGGTCCTCCACGTGGCGCATACCTTGTCTTAGATTCTTTACAAAGTTATTCCTCGGAATTTTGAGAAAGACAGCTCATAAACAAATGTCATGAAACAAAACAGCTACAGCGCATGCCTTTTACGATTTAGTGACATAGCCACGTCTCGACAACGACCCGACGTGGCCGGCGTTAGTGGCGCGCGTCTCACTACTTTCTGACGTGACCGGCGTTAGCGGCGTGGCGTACAGCAGCAGTCGCCCACACCAGCAGCAGTGGGAAAGTCGAAGGAAGAGGCAAACAAAGCTACGCTTTAAAATCCGCCTCCATTCCATCCTGTGAAAGTGGGTGAACAGCGAAGCTGTTGCCGGTGTCAGACAAGCACAACCGACGTTAGTCAAGCACCACCACAACAAGTGGCATGCGTCATGCGCGCGCGCACGCGTGCGGAAGTGCAGCATACATCCTCATTCTTCTATGCCTTCCGCCAAGCGTAAGTGCCTTATTGAACTAAATTATTTTTTTTAAATAAGTTGCGTCACAAGATTTGTAATGTACGACTTACAACAAGCTGCAAGCATGATAGCTTCAGATTGTAATTCGAATATACAAGAAAGCATTTTTTTTCAGCTGCTGTTTGAGGACTTTCTGAGTTGCCATGGCCGCTAGGTGGCGATACTGTCTTCGGCTTAGCACGAGCCCACGAAAAATCCCGACCAACTAGAGGCTAACAGCTTCGCTGTAACATCGTTGCGTTGCGTGAACGCTTCCAAAGCTGTTCGGAAATACTATCACTCTGCAGATTGAGTATCGCCCATAGGGACATGCATTAGCCCTTCGCAACGTTGCAATTTTCTGTTCTGAATTCCTTCTCTTATCGTGTGAGCGGTGAGGCTCTTTGTTACAGCTTTCGTTCTCAGCTAGCTAGAGACTGCTGGATTGGCCTAAAATATTATTACGACGCGGCAGCTGTGGCCACATGATCCATTACGACGTGTAACGCCATTGTAACGTAAAGCCGCTCAATTTTATTAGGGACTTTTAGCGAGTCCGGTATTCGGGCAAGCGCGCTTTTCCGGTTTAGCGGGGGCGTCAAGGTGAGCGGCCCGATCGGTGGCGCCAGCTGGTGGCGCAAAGCTCAACCACACAAACACAGAGCTAATTGCTGTATTCTGCTTAGCTGCTGGGGTAAATTTTCGACAGTGGCGTAATCGTGTTCACAATTACGCCGCTGCCAAAAATTTGCACGAGTGGCGAAGCAGGATATGGTGAGTTACTGCAGTTTTAGCTATGCGTTTGTCTGGTTGAGCTCTACAACACCAGGCGGCTTCACCGCTCACGTTTACGCCCCGACCATCCGGTAATCCGCCCAAACCGTTCCTGTTTACCGGAATAGCGTACAAGCTAAAAGTCTCTATTGTAACGCCGACTGGAGCGCCGGCTTTTCCAGTGTTGGCGCTCGGGCCCCCATGCACATCTCTCGCCCGATTTGTATGGAAGACTCACGCATTCTGACCCATTCACCCAATTTTACAGGCGCGGCCATAAATCTCCCAAAAAACTGCTTCAACCCCCACAGGAAAGACAGACGTACGCATCATGCAGCAGTCGCATCTTAATTGACATTATGTGCTGATTACCTAGCCGAAGTTCGATATTAATCCAAGCCCTTTGTGCGTAGGCCTAACGCGGTTCGCTTCAGAAAGATCAAGGATGCGCGTAACGTAACGTTCCCTGGCCGGCTCCATCAAGTCGGCTTCGCCGCTGTACAGCGTTATTCTACGGCGAAGCATATTAAAGTGGTGCGCATGCGCCGTTTCCGGTCACAGTACGAGCGCCGAGGCGTTTAATTAACTGTACTAACCACCGTCTGGAGCTGTTTTTGACATTTTTGTGGCGATTTGGGCTCATCTTGTCAATGAAATATTTCTGATGTGGATACCATATATTGTCTGCGTATTCAAAGATGGATATCGCAAGCATTTTGAATGCATTTAATTTGATTGCTGCTGGGGTATCAGTCTTTACTTAAGAAAAGACAAAAAATACATCCGTGGTAATTTCGGTTTCTTTGAGTCTGTATATGAAGTCGAAGGGTTCTTTTATATTAGTCAACCTGACACCGGCCACCGAAGCCAGGATTTGTTTTCGGAAGGGGCCCAATTAAGTTTCCAGGCCTCTGAACAGACCGTTTTCCCCAGAGTGTGGGAAAATGTGGGACCCTACTTACGGTTTAAGAGCCCGTTCCTGCGTTGAGCGTCGGCCTCAGCGTAACCGGCAGAACGAATGAGCCCACCGAAGGATGAAAAAAAAAAAATAGATGCGAACGCAGAGCACAGTGAAGGATTAAATACGGCGATAGCGAAGAGAGTGCGAGGAGGAAAGCGTATGAGGGTGCAGCGGAAGCATGAGGAGGAAAGCAGAGTACCGCACGAGACGTGCTCCACGGTAAGTATGCTGTGTTCCTACTCCCTTTTAACGCAAGGTACACGTTTTGGGTGCAACAGGAAATATTATATAGCTGTTGATGTCTCACACAGTTGCGGCGACCCTCTACAAGATGGCACCATAGCGTGCGCTGTCACCCGGTCGGTGATGATGTCATTACTAAGGCATGCGGCGAGCGCGTCCACCGAACAAAGTGCCGGTGCGGGCTTCGGAACCACTGCGCATGCGCTACTTCGCCTGTGCCGCCGCAGCTAGACAATGAGCTCCGCGCGAGTGACGCGTTCACGTGTTCACGCTTCCTTTCTGAACAATGAGCAGCACAACCGGTGGAAGTGCTTCGTCTGCCACTTCAGTTGCCCTATACAGGCTCCCTTTAAAAGGGAGGTTATACAGCAACCCTAGCCTGAGTAGAGGCTCAGCAGTGCCTCCGAAAGGTCCCTGCTCTTGAGATTCAATTTTTTTTGCCTCAATATATCACAAATCCAAACACTTAAACAGCTGCGCTCAAATTTCGCATTATGGGGTATCGTAATCGTCGGTGAATTTTTTTAAACAATATCACAGCAAGAACGGTTCTAAATACCGCTCCCTTTTCTTTTAAAAGATGTCGCTTTGTCCAGGGTTTGAATATTTGCTTCACACCATGATTTTTATACGCCAGGGCATCTCAATAAACACGGAAATAACTTTGTGAATGCTGGCTGGCACCTGGTGAATAAACATGAGATCCAGCCGATGAAGCCGCTTTTCAGCCGTGATGTTCCACAAGTATGTCAATAATTTGGGGAGGTTGTGAACTTTTGGGAGCAGCTCTCTATGTATTCAACTAGGGAGTTCGTCGTATTGCATGGGAACTCTTCTCCTTGTATGGCCTGCCATTTTGCCTTCCATATCTCCAGGGTGTCTACCAAGTTGACATTTCCAAATTCCCTGAGTTTTCCAGGTTTTCCCTGAGCACCTCTGCAAAACTCCCTGAATGAGCTAGAGCTTTGTTTTATGTCAAGACATGCTGACACCATGTTGCCCGATGCTGTCACTCTATAGTAAGCATGCCGAAACAAAAGAAAATGACTTAATCCAGTTTCAATAGTAAGGAGTAATACCTACTTTATTTAAAAAGAAAACAGAAGGAAGGCGTTAGTAGAATGCACAGAGAAAAAAACGGTAAAACCCATTCCAAAGTGAGTCTAACATTTTCAAATACGAATGAAAAGGCGATGCATACAAAAGTAGATATTTTTGAATACGAGCTATTTCTATCAACTTATTGCAAGCTCATTGGTATGAGGCCTGAACTTTGTCACAACGAAGATTCTCTCTCAGCAGCTGGGAAGTCAACCTCAACTGTCCTGGCATACTCTTAGCCCGTGCACAACATCTCAGTCTTGGGTTTCCCTGCTTTAAAGAGTTTTTCTTGGTTTGCATGAAGGAAACCTGCATCTCGGCGTCAGCCAACACTTTGTTTTTTGGGATCAAGCTCCTTCAAAGAGGCGGCGCGGCACGCTTCCTTTCCCGATAATTCCCGAGTGCGTCAGTCCTTTCTGTTCTTATCCTCATTCTGCCATGCGTTCACCCCATGGATCACTTGAAGCATCCACTTTGTCAGTTGTAAGTCAACGTCCGTGTCCAGGCTCCCTAGGGTCCGCAAATACACAAGAAAAATCGGGCAGTCCAAAAAACAAAAAAAAATGAATGCATGTCTTTAACTGCCCTTAAGGGCGAAAATTGCCACAGGCACGTCCGAAAAAGCTCTTAAGGCCTGCGAGTACACTTATTAGGCATATCGGTGCTCGTACTGTGACAGGAGAAGGGGGTGCACGCGTGTATAATTAAGAAATACATACTGTGTCCCGTGACAATTGCCCCTTCCCACGCTTGTTATGCTTCACCGCGTATCACTGCTGTACTGGGCGAAGCTAATTTTCGGAGACTGGCTTTGCGCAACGCGTTGTGCTCTGCGAGCTTCGAAGCCAATCGCGAGGAATATAAAGGCGGAGTCGGTGCCATTGCTGACAGTGGCGAATTCTTTCAATAAAAAACACGGCGCCGCACGGCAAGAACCTTAAAAGCGAACGTAGCAGCAGCTAGGCCTAACGTTGCCGCGGTGGTGGCTACGGCTGCCAGCGGATCTGCGTGCAAGAGCGCCGGCTCGAGGCGGCGAGATAATCAAAATGGCGGCGGCGGTGGCTTTGAGTAATCCCATTTCAGACCTGCAGTCAGGGCCATATACAATGACTCTATGGAGTACGTGGTGGTGCCGCAAAGCCGTGCGAATTATCATCCATGTCCGAAAAATCGGGCGTCTGGAAAATCGGTCGTTAACTACTCTGGCAATACCTCGTGCCGATGGCGCGGCGTCAATGACGATTCGTTGCGATTCCTCTCTTACTGGAGCCAGCATTAACACGACCTTCATTCCCTTTCAATAAAGTTACAGCTAATTTTCCCTGATAGAAGCACAAATTCCCTGAGTTTTTTCCGAGTATTTCCAGACTATTCAAATTCCCTGAGAATTCCTGGTTTTCCCGGTTTTCCCGGTTGGTAGACACCCTGATCTCCCACTCCCCTTGTAGAATAGGAACATATATGTACCATTCCCATACCTTCGACATAAAATTCAAAGGTGGACTACACAGACTTAAGGTTGCCCTTGGCAACGTTGCTTGTCTGGGCAAATTGCGAGCTCTATATAGTGTTGTTCAGTGTCCAGTGGCTTGCAAAGCGGCACTCAAGACAGGCTCACAGATCATCAATATAGGAAGTGCATGAGGCTTACCTGTAGTGCTCCTGCACATAACTAAAAGAATAATTGACCCGACATTTCTGCTTGCCAACCGTGCACCTACGGCACTTTGGTAGTTCACTCCGAACTCAGTCACTCTGCATGGATCATAAACAAAATTCCGATGCCTGTCTCGAGGAGAAAAATAAACCGTGAAACCGAAGCTAGATTTTCTTGCCAGAGTCTCACCAATGGCCTTCACGATAATGCTTATGCCAGCCTATAACAATATGTTCAGAAAATTAGTTTCTTTGCACGTGAGCAGGTGCATATCTCTTATGGGAGTGAAATAGGCAAATCACTGTTTGTACTTGCATTTCTTTCGCTTGCAAAAATTGGCAAAGCATGCAAATTTTTGGTGTCTGCATATTTTAAGATTGGTCTCACAAGCGTCTAGTATGCATTTAATTTGATTGCTGCTGGAGTCACATGGATTCCTCTTGAGAAAAGACTGAAAAGACATCACACAAGGTAATTTTGGTTCTTCTGAGTTCGTATATAAAGTTGAAGGGTTCTTTTTTTTTATTGGTGAACCTAGCACACTTCATTCAGGGTGTCTACCAAGTTGACATTTCCAAATTCCCCAAGTTTTCCAGGTTTCTTCTGAGCACTTTTGCAAAATTCCCTGAATGAGCTAGAACCTTGTTTTATGTCAAGACAGGCTGACATCATGTTGCTCGATGCTGTCACTCTATAGTAAACATGTCGATAAAAAAGAAATGACTTAATCCAGTTTGAATAGTAAGGAGTAATATCTATTTTATTTAAAAGGAAAAGAGAGGGCACAGCGAAAAAAATGATAAAACCCATTCCAAATTGAGTCGAACATTTTCAAGTACGAATGAAAAGGACATGCATACATAAGTAAATATTTCTGAATATGAGTTATTTCTATCAACTTGCTTCTGCGATTGGCTGGCGGAGTAACACAACTCCCCGTGGTCTGTGGGCCTTTCTTGCCAACTGCTGTTTCTTTAGTTCTATTCTACTAACGCAATCTTTATTTTACACTTTCACTTCTTTACTTGTTCTTGGCAGTGTTCTTCCTGCGCGAGTCCATTTGACGTGGTTCTTTGCCAAGTACGGAAAGGTGTATCGCAAAGGCGCAACTGTAAAATACACCTCATTTCATTTCTCTTTTGCGAGTTTACACGTTTTTATGGCGAATGGTGGGCGCTATTCACATTTGTACTAGCAAAGGTACCCTCCCTCATCTGCATAGAAAAGTTACCTTGGTATGCCCCCCCCCGAAAAAAAAAATCCTGGGTACGTGCCTGATGTGCATACAAATAAGTGTGTGTTGAATGACTATGTCTTCACGAAAAAATACATAGACATGCAATGAATGTTTATATGTATATACTACATATGTATTCTATGCAGTAAAATAATGCCATATATGTAGACATTTACAGTACAACCTCCTTCATACATTTTGGAAAAAACTGCGAGAAAAAACATACTAACCTGGAAAACGCACGATCCAAACTAACTAAAAAAAATGACCGACTCAGTTATTGCTAATATCTACATAATGCGAGGCGTCGCCTGGATAGTTGCAGCACGAGACACTGACATGCATCAAGCCGGTGGTGCCCCGGCGGCCCGAGACGCGCTTTGTTGTTTTCCAGTGTTTTAAGAGGGCGACAGGAAACAAACAAAATCGAGCTGGTGGGCGACGCCCGATGCCACCGAAGCAAAACGTGATGCCCACATTGGCGGCCCCAACAGCAGGGAATGACGGCACGTTTGGATTTCGCCTACTAAAAGTGCGCAGTACGCTACCAATGGCACTACGCAGCACATGCTGTAAAACACATAGGTGAAGACGCTTAATGTAATAGGATTGGCGGTGACAGCTGTGAATGTAGCATACGACGACTCCGGAGATGATTTGCTTGTACTGAAATGAGAAACTGAGAGCGCGCCTGCGTTTTCACGCAAGTAAGGTGGGAGAGTATTGCGGTGAAGCTGTCGCGGCGGGCAGCTATATATACTGTTCTTGATCGCATGCGCCTTGCCCATTTTCTTGTTTACACGGGATCTAGCGGCTGGAAAACGTATCATGCAATCGCAATTTGGCAAAATACTGAACATTGGTGCTGAAAAAGCATATTTTCTGGGAACGTATGAACCGGTAAAAAATGAGCATAACTCCATTGGGGTATTTTTTTGTGTTCTCAATTGTGAATGTTGGTGTCGGGAAAATGTACGTAGCGGGAACATGTGAACATGATTCTATTCTATAGACAATGAAACTGTTTCACAGCGAAGCTGTTAAGGGGTAGTTCCCCCGGGATCGTGTATGTGTGTTGACACAAAACTCAAGCCTTCTCCTCTGGCGTCCGCATCAGATGCCACCTGTGTTCGTGCCGTCAAGTATGCGACATGATTGACATGGCCCTACTAGAATAAAACGTCATTACGTGGGCCGATCCCAAAGATAGTGCAATGCTGGGCCGACCTGCGGCAGAGGTAAAGCAGGCACTAAGCACTCCCCATATATGGGCCGATCCCGATGATGGTGCAATGCTGGGCCGACTAGTGGTGGAGGTGTAGTTCACCATAAAGGGGCCCATATACATAGCTTCGCTGCTCATCCTCTCTTCACAGAGGGGAAGGGCACTAAGTTTTTTATTTGTATATAAGGATAAAATGACTATGTTCTCTACTTTTCCTGTATATTTAGTGTGAAGAAAGCATGGCTGTGTTCCTTTAATCTTTTCGCTACCACTTGTACGGCGCTCCGCCGCATCTGGTGTTTCGTGGCACTTTTTTTTTTCATCATTGATTGTGTTCCGTGTTGTAAGAAAATTGCTCTAAAATCGCAACAGACATCACCTTTACAATATGTATGATTTATTTCATTCACAGAAGGCTTCCGCGTGAGATGCAGTGAACATAAGTGAGCATAAAAGAAGTTTATGACGTGCAGGAACGCAAAGTGCACTATTGAGGCTACATCTCTTGGACTTTTGAGCTTGGCCCTTAAAGGCTAAGCACAGCATCGAATGGTCCTGCTTCACAGTTTTCGTTGGCAAGTGCTGAAAAATATTAGCCCACTCGTAAGCTTAGCCACTTTTTTTTTTTTTTTGAGCTAGGTACTCTGGTTGCTTCGGCTACAGCAATAGAGCAGAGTCTGGCATGCAGGAAACTTTCCATTGTTTTACAAACAACTGCTGCTGAAAGTGTGGACAAATAGTATGTCATTACGGCATTATGGACAAATAGTATGTCCATACAGTGTGCCAAACCCAGAACAATTAGAAAATAGCCTTCAATATGCTGAAATCTATGAAAAACAGGCAGAAACAGGCGTTCTTTAACCAGCCAGCGAATCTCCGACCACTCCGACTTTGGCGTTTTGTGCATCGCTAGCTGTGGAAGCGAACCGGTCAATTGCTTAAGCCACTTGCCAAACTGTAAAGGGTCAGAGGCCTTTGTTAGGCATATTAGGCTTTTAGCCTCTGCCTCTGTAAGAGGCTCCATATTAGGTCTGCTGAAAAATAAAGGTGATTGCTTGATTAATTAAAGGGGAAATAAAAGGCGTGCTATGAGTAAGCCTTGGGGAGCTCCAGAGAGAGCCAGAAACACGTGTCAACGGCAAGCACTGTTGTCATTGCTGTAAAAAATGGGAAATCCTTGAAACAATCTTGTTGGTAAGACCAAAGGCCACAAGCTTGTTAAGTAATCACTGATCTGATACTAAGTCGAACACTTTTGAGCAGTCAAAGAACAATGCATTGAACTGACTCCTCTCATTAATTGCATCAAAGAGATTGTGAGTTACCTCTGTGAGTTGTGTTGTAGTTGAGAGGCCTGAGTGAAAACCACGCTGAATAAAAATATGAGTATTAATTTCCAGGTGAGTTATAATAGAATTAAAGATAACATGTTCTAATAACTTACAACATGTTCTGATTAATTAGACTGGCTGATAGCTGTTCAAGTTTACATCCAAATTTGTGAATCAGAATGATTTTAGTGCACCATCAATCATGGGGAATACCTGATCTTTCTAAGGATATTGAATACATTTTTCTGCAGGTGTTTTGAGACAAAAGGAAGCGTATCGCTTCGAAAAATGTCTTTCTAATGGCATCTGGACTGGGTGACTTTTTCATATCAAGATTTTTTTAAGAAACATAAGATTCCTTCTTAAGTTCCGTTTGAATCGGCCATCGCCTGTTGTAATGTGTAACATGCTATTGTGATGCACGTGGCTTTTTTGTGTGTGTGCATAAATACTGACTTTAAGAAGCAGTAGCAATTGATCCAGGCTCTGTGAGAGTTCTGTTTGAAGCAGTAATTTGTGTTAGGCAAGCATTTTCATTAGTCAAGTACCACAAGAACTTGCGAGGACTGTTTATCATAAACTACGACAAGGTGGTGCCATGAAAATGGGCTTAGCTTCTTGAATGTTATCATGCATGTAGTTGATAAGATGGCATCATGCCTGCCTTGCACTGTTGTTTCATTTTATGTTTAAGACTACTCATTTCGTGTGTCATCTACAGATAATTCCTATTAATGCACTTTTTGTTTTTCTTGTCAGGAAGAAGTTATTTTCACCAGGTCTTTAATGTATGACCATAATTCATGCATGTTGTCCAAAGCCTTGAGTTGATTAAAATAGAATTACAGAGCATTTAGCACAGCCTCATTGTCTGCTTGCTGCAGGCCTCAACATAAATGAAGGAGTGTTTGACAGGCCCACATGCAGTTGTGATAGGACACGTCACTGAAAGCAATTTGTGATCTGAAGTGCCATTATCAAATGTTAGTCAACACCCTTGCAATGTGTAGCTCACAAACACGAGGTCAAGTGAAGAGGAAGTATCGATGACTTGCAGGTCACCGTCGGCCGACTGTTGTAATGAAAAGCTGAATGCTGTGTAAAGCAGTGAGTCTATGCTTTTGGCTTCTTTGCTGCCAAGGCTCAGATAGTTCCAGTTCATTTCCAGCAAGTTAAAATTGTCAGTCAGGATAACTTTTGATCTGGAGTTTGTGTGCTGCAAAATGAAGTCATGCATTTCTTCTACAAGACCAGGTGTGGCATTCAGAGGATGGTAGACACCTCCAATAAGTATGTGCTTTCCAGTATCTGTGATTCTGCACCCTAACCTTTCATGATGAACAATAGGATCTAATACTGATATCAGACTTACCAAGACTGAATACTGTATATTGCTTGTTACAGTGATGGCTACTCCTCCTCCTTTACTTGACCTGTCCCAACAAATTAGTACACGGCTGGAACTGCTTTGCAGTCTTACACTTATGCATGTAGCCAAGCTTCGTTTAATTAAGATATGAGGGTCATAAGAAAGGATTAGATTATCAAGTAAATTGAGTATGTTTACTTCACAATGCACATTAAAATACATAACGCTTAATGACTTAGTTTTATTCTGTCCTTTTTTCTGGTGTAATTGCACAGTTGTTCTTGATCGAGAAGCATGCACTGGCGTTGTGGTTGTGTTTTTTTCTACTCTCAGTTGTTGCACTTGTTCCCATACGTAAGCCATGCTGTGCCGTGTATTATCAGTTTATCAGAGAAAAGCAAGACCTTCGCGTCTCTCTCCCTCTCATTTGCAGCTGACTGCCAAAGTGTATGTCGTATGTTACTTATTCTTTTTGAAAAATCCTCTTTAACCAATATTTTGACTCCTTAAATGAATTAAATTATGGGGTTACACAAGCCAAAACCACTTTCTGATTATGAGGCACGCCGTAGTGGAGGACTCCAGAAACTTCGACCACCTGGGGTTCTTTAAAGTGCACCTAAATCTAAGCACACGGGTGTTTTCGCATTTTGCCCCCATCGAAATGCGGCCGCCGTGGCTGGGATTCGATCCCGCGACCTCGTGCTCAGCAGCCTGACACCATAGCCACCGAGCAACCACGGCGGGTAATATTTTGACTACCCTTTAGTTTGCTGCAGTGGGAAAAACTTTCGTAAAATCGTACAGCTGAAGAATGATGGGGAGTGCGCAAGCTCTGGCAGCTGCCGATTCTATGAGCTCGCTCTAAAGAGTTAATTTGGAGGCAGCAGCATATTTTTGAATATGTTTTGCTTGACTTTGTTCTCCAGATGTGGTGCCTTATCTGGCTCTTTAGTTACACCGTAGAATACAATATAATTACGACAGCTTCTATTCTCAAGGTCATCAACCTTGTTTATGAATTCACAGAGACCGTTGCTCATGGCTGCACATTGTTCAAACTAAATCACTTTTTGTTCAGTTTGTTCAGGTTGCTGAATACAAATCTATTCATCCTCAATCATGTTAATCTTGTTTGAATGCCAGATACGGTGTGCCTGACTTGTTTTGGATTGGAAACTAGTTACTTCAAGATTTCGTTTGTTTTTATTTGTTAAGTATTTTTCATAGCATTTATGTGTTGTAATTTGTATCGCTTACAAGTCTAAAGATGGGCTAGGGTTACATTCAAAATCAGCAGATTTCATCAGCAAATACTTCAAGACTTTGTAAAACTCACATACTGCAGCAACAAGAAACTGTTGACCTGGTAGCATCATTAGTGTAACATCATTATCTTTTACAGATGATACTTTCTTACATCCTTACACTGAGGTGGACCCACTGACGTCACAGAATTTGATGTGTAAAAGTGTAGTGGAAGGCTTTCTTCCATCCAAAGTTAGCCCGTGTCCTGATGCTTCTTGGAAAGGCAGCCGGGCGGCCATTCATCGAAGCCTTGCTGCCAGATGGAGTACATGCACCAGAGCCTGTGGCTAGGACGACCAGCTTGCCACACAGTGACCTGTATGACAAAAAAGAAGTTTATGAGCAGGTTTCCTTGATTGGTGTCACCAAACCAACCAGTATAAGATTATATCAATTTTAAAGTATTTTTCTGTCTTTGGGCCTCTTATTGAGCAAAAGTTGGACTTCCGCGCCCGCGGCCATCGGCATGTTTTGTGGATAACAACTCGGCTAGCAGGCATTAGTCTATGAAAGGTGGAATAAATGCTCTTGTGATTGTTTGCACTACTGTGTTGTCGTTCGTTTGTCCCAAGAGCACGGGTGAGAACCCCACAAAGGATATATAGTAATCAATAAAGCACTAGCTTAAAGGGACACTGATGATCAAAGGAACAGTAAAAAAACAACACTGAATCACTTTAGAATGGTAAATAATTATTTCAAAGCTATTTTCACTCATTTAGCAGTAATAGGTTCATTCTCAGCAAAAAAAAAAAAAAAATGGAACAGCATGGAATGAACAGAAGCTTAGCGCCAGGACTTGGTATGATACGTCAAGGATATGAAAGTACCATATACTCTCATATTTGGGTCGTTTCGGTGCAAGAAAAATTACTGCAACCTGGTAGGCCAAGTCCTTCATTTCTTTAAAATACCACATATTTTCCCTTTAACTATAAACAATTGCAACTGGACCTCAGTGCGTACTCAAAATCCAGGACACATCAAGACAAGCTGGTGCAAGAAATTCAGGGCAGTGTTGTCACTTGTATTCTGTTTATACGCTCTTTCTGTCATACCAGGCCTCCATTCATCAGAAAAAAAGTTGTTCTGCTAATGCAGAAGCATAATTTATTATTACAGGTGAACTTAATGTTCCTGTTTAGTGTCCCTTTAATTTAAGAGTTACTGAAATGAACAAGGGTATGCCAATATCCCAACTTGTAAATACAAGTTGAATTGTTGCCTTGCTATTTGATTATAGAATTCACTATTCAGTTGAATACTTAATTCTGTTTGAATATATATGGACAATGTAACGGATAATGGATGTTTGCTGTTAAAGGTTTGACATCATGGATAATAACACTTATTGGAATCTCGTGGGGGAAAGGTTTGTGCAAGTGATGACTGTTCCAAATGATTCTGTAGGAGAGCCATGGTTGTTGCCCAGAGTTACCAGCCCCAGAGTGAACTCATAGGGCAGATCACATCTGCTCAATAATTTTTTGTCGTTAAACAATAATGCCTTGCTTATTAGGAAGCTACAAGTTTATTGTCTCGATTAGGGTAAGTCAGCTTATTATCTGGGCAGTCTTATGTTTGCATCCCTTTTAAAATGATGTGCTATGCTGTAGCATCACACTTCTTTCAACAAACGCAGTATGTGCATTTTGTGACGAGCCGTTCCATTGTTTCATTACTGCCAGCCTTTCATTGAAGTCAGCAACTCTATCTCTACTATAATAGTCAAGATGCACCAGATAATCAAAAACAGTTGATGATTATTTAGGATTTTAATGGCACAGCAGCCATGCAGGCTATAATGCGCCAAGCACATGTTTTTCGAAGTGGCTTATTTGTTCAAATGTGCTAAAATGATGTAAATAGCCAAGTAAAAATATAAGAGCATGAAATGTGCTACAGTTCCTGTAGGGTTCCTGTTGCTTTTAAATAATTAAAGGTATCTTCATATGGTACAAGTGGTTCATCACTCATTAAGAGCATGGGATGGAAAGGGATTCCTTTTTAATAAAAATTTTAAATCAAATCAAACATAGTTGTTTCTCATTTAGAAGCTCTTTAGTTGAAGGGACGTCCAGTCAACACAGGCACCACACGCCCGCATCACTTAAAGGAGCCCAAACCATCCCTCGGGCTTGGTGAAATAACATAGTCCACGAGTAGCATATGCTGCTGTGAACATCTCAGCCAAGTTTTGCTGTCGCATGCGGTGCGTGGAGCTCGCAAGCAGATCGTGAAGTCACCTTTCTCTCAAACACTCTCTTTTCAATGGAAGGCCACGTCCTCACTCTCTTCTAGACAGACTATTTCATAATTCCCTTCGACAGCTGCTATTGGCCGATAGCTGACATCAAGCTGCGGTTGGCTACATGGCATAGATACCGCGGCCACTACAGCGTGCCGCCACAAGTCCACTGGCTAAGTGCACTGCGGCTCGCTGAGCACAACCACGTTTGGCTTGAGTTTAGCACGTCGTAGGCACCAAAGACGGAAGTCGTAGCATCTATGTTAAGATCCAGAATGAAATTTGAAATGCGTGCCACGGTGACATCTAGAAGGCGGAGCGTTGTGGGCACACCCCACTGCGCCATAGCATCCACAGTGCAACGCATTGATGAAGGAACAGGAGCACAGTGGAGGCCGTGTTTGTTTACCAATAACTCCGCTTCTGCTGAACGCACTGAAGTACTTTTTGTGGCAAAGTGTTTCTGAAATAGCCTATTTTTACTTCAAATGCCTTTCTCCACTTTCATAAAAAGTGGTTCAGGTCCCCTTTATTGCAATTAAGCTTTCTTTCTTTTTTTTTTGCCATATGGGCTTTATGCGAACTTCGCATTTCAACTCATTTAGAAATGAGAAAACATGCAATATTTGAAGATGACTTTTTCTCAAATATTGGTATTCAAACCAATTTGGAAATTTCGCTATTCGAATGCCCTTAGACAGCACTGTCAAATAAAACTAGAGTCGACATAAGGAATGCGATGCCAAATGGTAAAGCTTTTAAATTGCAGCTGTCTTCTGTAAAAAAGATATATTTTACTATAATGATAGAACAGGGAGGGCACCTTTTCTGAATGTGGCTGAATGAATTCCATAAATTTTCAAAAGAACTTCACTTTTCCGTTGCAGAGTAGCATGTAGACAAACGTTCACTGGCTAATCACACTGCTTTTTCAACAAAGAATGCTCTCTCTCCTTTACCCACATGGCACTTTTCGTTGATCTGTTCACTTAGGGTGTTCAAATAGTGAAATTTACTACTGAATACAAATATTTGTGAGAACAGGCCTTTGGATATCCCATTTGATGTAGTATATTTTCTAACTTCTAAGTAAAGTGAAACATAAATTTTGCGTGGAGTCCTTTTCGTGAAAAGTGAGGCTTATTTACATTATTTCTTACAAGCATGCAATAGTGTTTACAACTGGACATCTGGTCAACTGGAGAGCTCATAAATAATAAACAACTGCTTTCAGTTTTCTGGTATGCTGTGAAAGTAATATTAATGAAGCAACTGAATAGTACCTCATGAGATGTACTTAGAGTGTTGTGTTCGTTGAAGGAGCAAAGTATGATAGTACAGCACTGTAGATTTTGTAAAGGAATGGGAACATGGTGAGATTGACCAAACAATAAATTGCTTTGCATAATTTACAACAACAAATTCCTACATAGGCTGCCTCAAAGCAAAGCATTCTCACTGGGGTGCGAAAACAAGCATTCTCACTGCGGTGCGGCCGTGCCCAATCTTCTCTGCGACTCTCCTGGGAATTGTGCCTCAATGCGTCTTGCACTTAATTTAGCTACTGCGCTGGTACTATGGCTTTCCAGATGGGTCGTGCAACAGAAGGTTGCACAACATGAGCCTGAGGTGTAATGATGGAAGGCACTGTTCTACATGTGCATGGCACACAGACTTTAGTGAAGTTCTAATGATGGAAAAAAAAAGGGAAGACCACTGCTGTGGTTTGGCAGGCACTACATGTACATTAACATTCAAATGAACATTCAAAAGAATGTTTTGGCGAATTTTCATGAGCAGATGCATTTTAATAACCTACACGTACCACACCTTTCATAAAAGGTATTGCATGGTCACTTGATGAATATTACGGAAAGCGAAACAGGTGGTTCCCTTTGATAAATCACAGGTCAAATGATTTGCAAACATAGCCCAGCATCTTTGGAGATGAATAAATGCTTTCACGCCACTCGCACCTGCACAGAACAGTGGCAAACACGCTTCCAATAAAAATATTTCTGCCCTTTTTACCTCACAAGTTTCAATAGTGGAAACGAACCTTTCTCAACTATTTTTACTTCTACAGAAATTCCTTACCACTGCCAATCCTCTTCAAGACAATGGAAACTTTTTCTGCCTTAGTTGCACAAGTACATTTATATTCTTGACACTAATTAGACCACAGTGCATTTTCCCATCACAAATGGACATGTGTATGTACATATGTTGCACTGACCTACCTAGTGAAATCTTTTAGTTGGCATAATCAGCTTTGTCTTGAAAAGACATTTGTCGTAATTCCGCTTATCAAATACATTGGTTCCCACCAATACCTATAAAAGAAGAAACAAAAATTTACTTGAGAGGCAATAAATGACTAGAATGCTGAAATTCGGCAAGCATGAATGCAAGCAAAAGTAAGCGTAAACAGACACGCAGTATAACACTGCTCCAACATAATATCCGTACCTGTCGATGGCAATGCTGCCATCACTATCAGTCGGTTATACTCATTCTATGGCTACCTGTTCTGCTCAATGTGGCAAATAGTGAGACAAGAAATATAAACAAAACACAAGTGCTATTTTATTTGTATTATGTCTTGTCACACTATCTGCTCATTCGCCATACTGAACAAAAGAACGACTAATCCAGCTACAAACTCTTGTGCTGTTCTGCCATCCTACTACCCTGCTTTTAAATGCACCTTTTATTTATTTATTTATGATACCCTCAGGGTCAACAGACATTACAGAGGGGAGTGGTATAAAATACAGAAAAACAACAAAACTTTAACTACAAGAAGCAGCACCATTATGTCATCTATGACATGTGAACCCCACCTATCAGCAAGATGAATAATTTTTAATCACAACAATTACATACTTTCGGAGGTAAAAATTCTTACCCACTTGGCAATGGTAAACAATGAGAAAGCTTCTTTTTGCTTACGTGATCAAATTAAGCAAATGTTCAAGTCATATGTAGTAACATGATGTACTGCAATGTTGGTCGCTACTCACATACTTTATTTACCCCACTGAAAATAGTACATGCAATTTAGCTTTTATACTACCATTTAACTAATTGTATCGTACCATCTCTTAATCACTGACATTGATAACTAACCACTAGGCTGCTGGGAGTGAACCTCAGTTCCTAATGTGCACAAGAGTGCATAATTACGGAACATATACAAAGGCTAGTTGCCTGTGACGAAACTCGAGATGACAGAAAGTACCTTCAGGCGTGTAACAAGTGAAACTCAACATCAAAATTGAAGCATTTTTGCTCTACATAGAAAGAGGCTGCGTAAAACATTTGTCTGGTGTCAAAGGAGCATTGACCCAAAATTTTCATGTCTCTCCCTTTCTGTTCATTTGTTGTCAATCCAATGAGTCTCGTATGCAACCTGAATTGCTCCCTCGCAGGACAGCTAATTATTGATTATAATCTTCCAATGTGGCCGGCTCATGGAGAAGTGTCAATTCTACCATGATGCTGTGGCATCTAGGTGATCCCAGCAGGTGAGAGAAAGCACAAAAGTGTTCTCAGCAGCACCAAGGACCAACAACAGGAAAGTTCCATGCATTCTAGAACTAAGAAGTGGTACCCCTGTAGATATTCTAGCTCTACCAATGATACTAATCGACCTTCCAATAGTGTTTGAACAACTTCCAAGGTGCCTCGACACCCAAGGCTGCTCTTTGGTAATCTTTGCATGGATAAAATGGACTGAGTTCAACATCCCAGAGCAACACAGAGGCAATAGGAGACACTGAAGTAGAGGACCCTATATTTTGAGTCACCTACATTTTTATTTGTGCACAAGAATCATGGCACACAAGTATTTTTGCCCGCACACGTAACACATAGAAAACAGAGTTGCAGAGTGGCATGTTTGGAGTTGAATTGATTCCTGAATCATTCCACATTTTAAACATTCGCAATGAAATGGGAATGGAATCATGGCACCTGTCAGACAGATGGAATGGGAGCCCTTGATTTCAGAATGGAGTTGAAATGGAATAGGTATTTAGTCCTGGAATGCTAAATGTCAACTTCGAGCGAGAAAACCAAACCAGCAAAGTTTGCATTCAGACTAAACTAGATTTGGCCAATACATTGTATTTCTCCCAGCGGTTCTTTCAGTATTTACCTATAGGTGGTGACTATCTCTATTGTAATAATTACAAACAACACTATATTCTGCACATTTTACCCTTTTGAAGGCATGGAAACCTTTTTGTGTTACAAGAATAGAGTGCCTTTAAAGACAGCAACTTCTAGTTGTCAAAAAATATTCACTTTAGCAAGTGTGCACTTGACCTATGACATAAGGAAGGGAGGCCAAAAACGATGTCGCAAATGGTTGTGTCCTGCACCAGTCGACAGTGATTTAGAACATGCGCCGTTCTTTTGGCACACTGTCGATTATTCAGAAGGAGCGATAACAGGAAGTCAAAGAGGTGTCCTGGAAAGAATGGTTCCCATTAATATGCCAGTAGATGTAAAATAAAGAAGACTGCCCTGGAAAACATATCCATTTATGTTAGTCCTCAAAGTGACAAAATAATCTATCTGAATGCATGGAATACACAATGGTGTAAGATTATTTTCTACTTTGACTTATGCAATTAAGTTTCGAACGAATTACAGATTTTTGCACGTGGCGGATTTTATTTAGGATGCGAACCTTGCTTGTGCTGCAGTGCAAGATGTGTTCGTTAAATGTCTGACACATGTGCAGATAAAGTGAACCTAACTTCAGCGGTCACAAGCTGGCAGCTGTAGTTGCAGTACCTGAAAAATCAGTGTGACATGATACCTGAAATGAGTGTCAGGTTTGGCTTAATCCTAAATTGAAGAAAAGCTATTTAAGATTGACACAGCGTAATTTGGCCTATGAAGACCTCAATTATTATAGACCATTTTTTAAATTATGGTTTTGAATAAGATGCTGCATCTCTTCCCTTCTGTTTGTAAACAGGGAGGCAGTTCAGAAAATGGGACTACAATTCAGGCTGTCACCACAAGATATTTCGATTGCCAGGCAAGGACTGAATGTATTTTGCAATCACATAACATATTCGTAACTTCTTGCTGCGCAGCTAACAGCAAGAGAATAAAATTTATGTAATAATGTTTTATGTACTTCTTTGTCTAGTCCTATTACGTATATAATTCTCTTGACTACAAATCTTCTATGTGTTTGTGAAATAAGGTTAATTATGTATGGATACTACATTGATTAGACATGTAGCTCTGGCATCCGAGTGTTTGCAGAATGCTTCCCTTGTGGGCTGGCGATCCTTTTCAGAGCAGAGAGACTTTTTCATAAACAAAAATTAACACAGGGCTTTTTTAAACATATTGTACAGGTCCAACACACACCTTGGAATCTACGTGAAGAGACGCTTTTGCAAAGCAGTTATTCAAATGTTAAAAATTTGCACATTTCATTCCTCCCTCTTTTGTGTAAAGAAACTGGCAGATGTGAATCTTCTCACACCCATGCTACACACTGTAACCTATGTGACGATCATCTCAAAGAGTTAGTTGGCACTGGTACAATAAAGTGTACGTGCGGTTGTGGCCCAATGGTTAGAGGCATCGGGTTGCCTAGACCAACGGTTTATTCTGCCATCAGGCATGTAATTCAGTTTTCTATTTTTAAGTATGAGCTAATCAGCATGATAGCAGTCCCCAGCCAGTGACAGGGAAGTCCAGAATGGTTCGCAAATAAAGCTTAACTTTAAAGCAGTAGGTAATTGAGATTACAGGCAACAACGCGCTGCAAAGCTAGCAGGCCACGGACATATTCCTGGCGAGAAGAAGTTGTATGCAACATTACTTGTAACATTGTTCAAACTTCAAAAATGTGTTTTTAGTTGCGAGGCATGCAAGTGCAACTAGTGGATAAAACTCTGGTAGACACTACATAAGACAACGGCATCAAATCGATCATCCCCCAGAGAGCAACACAACTGTGCTCGCCAGAACGAGAACATTAAGTGTTTTCAGGAAGCCTGAGATTAGGATTTTTACTTTTTTCTTGAAGTGATATTCACTTGTTTTCACTCGATCTTCTCTTGACTAGGGATGTGCAAACATTTAAAACATTTGAATAACGAATCGAATAATGAATATTTGCAAATACAAACATATTTCTAATACTTTTTGAATACTTCAACATGTTAACTACACCCAGTTAAACATAAAATTTCAGAAAAAGCACGGTAAATATTCACCCTCGCGGGAATAGTATCAACATAAAACATGAGAACTTGCAAAGTAGGGAAGAACATATGTCGCTTAGGCAGCCATGCTTCACAGGCTGTACAGCGATCATTCGAACTCTCTGTAGAGTCCTGTGCATGCGAAGAATCTACTTGTTTGCTCGTAATACTTCATTCATGCTTTTAATAAGCAATGCTTCATAACATACTGTGTAATGACGGAAACTTGCTAACGTTAAGCATAGTGGGATGTGAACATCGTTTTATAATAATTATGATGATGGTTATTCATTATTTGAAAAATATTTGATTCTATTTTGGCACTCTTTGATTCGTATTCAATTCGGTCTCAAAGATCACTATTCGCACATCCCTACTCTTGACCTAACAGTGCTCACAGTGGCATTATTAGAGCCCCACAATATCGACAATGTTTTAATTATGTCGCTGAAAAGAGCACTACGGATTGTTTCAGGTTATAACTGTCGGCGCTAAATTGAACTGCTAAAGATTTTGAGGGGATGTGCAGAAAACATTGCGGCCTGCCAGGTCTAAACCACAGAAACGTTCCGCTAAAGTCCCTAGTTTGTTTTGCTTTGCTTTCACAGAAGCTGGCTGAATAAGCCTACGCCATGGAAAGGTGCTCGCAAATTCGAAAATCGCAGATGCATATGTGAAACGGCAATGCTGCAGCGACTAGCAATGCGAAGTTCGCACTTGCGGAAGGCGCAGTGCAATATCGAGGCACGTGAAAAGGGCATTAGTTGGAAAACACGTTTTGTGCAACTGTCTAGTATTACTACGTAAGTTCGGCTATTACTAAAATTTTACGAGGCAAACGAAGATGTTGAAACAAAAGTGCTGTCCCGACGTTCAGGCCTTTGAAAATGCATGCTCGTGACCTTCAAAGAACAACGGACAGCGAAATATGTGGGAACATCGCAACTCAAATTTCTAACAAGTCGTGCATTCCAGTAATGATAGCTACATACTCCTGGATAAGATGATTCAAATTGATCAACTTGCCGCCTTGGTTTGCCACCTTTTCTGGTCGTGACGCAAGCGACGCTGATGACGCCAGAGAACAAGGTTGCTGTGCATAAAACTCAACCTCTCCAAAGGAGTAGGTGTTACGGAGAAGAGCCACAGCTTCATTATTTGTTTCTGGAGCAACAAGGCAGTTCTCAGATCAGCCTTTTGTCATGGATTACCAGAAAATCAAGCAGGAACTTCTTAGAGGACATGATGCTGGTAACAAACGTTAAAAAAAGGTATTCTGCGATCCTCTGTTGCTACCAAGCATGTGCGCATAGATCAAAGGAGTATTACAAAATTTACTTCTCAGCACTTTCCAGAAGTGTGGATGCTGTAACGATGTGTTTAATGATACGGTGCTATCACTCTAGTAACATTTATTTTGATAGAAAATCGCCGTGGCACTCATGACATTTCATAAAAAAGAGCAGACGACCAAATGGTTTAAGGTTGCCAGACTAAACAAGTAGCAGGTCTATATTTAGGGAAAAAAAGTTTAGTGTGCCTTCAAGTGCGCATGCGCAGTTCATTCGATGTCGACCAGTTGGGAAGCAGCGGTGGTGGCGGTTTGTCAGGAGGAAGTTTTGTTTTCCCAAGCAGACGCCGCCAGCCAGCAGGAGGGTCTTGAGCGGGTTGAAATCGTGCTGCTACAGGCCGTCGATTCACGTGTATTTTTCCCGCGGTGTTTTTGTGGGCGCCACGGGCCTTTGCCGGCCAGCGCGGACGCACAGTCCGGTCCCTCCGGCGTGCTCGAGCGCTACACCGTGACCCCGATTCGCGTTCGCCGAGAAAATGGCGATGGCGGCGGCTCAGGCGACGGCGACGATCAACCCTCCTCGACGCAAGAGCAGCGGCCCGAAGCGTCCTGCTCCTGCGGCAACCCCTGATGACTCGGACAGCGACGGCGCCACAACACCGAAGCGAACCAAGAACGGAGATGGCGGGGCCCCTGAACACAGCGATGGTAAGTGCTCTCGCCTGCCGGTGCGGGCTCGCCAGGCTTTTGTCTCCTCCGCGTCGGCGCCGATCGGACATGGACGTGCATAGTCGAGCGCCGCGTTGGTGGAGGCCGCGCTTGCCGGCGCACCCGGATAGCACGAGTTGGCGCTCGATCTCGTGGGAATTCCTGGTTAACGGCCTTCGTGCGATGTGGCGGGTTAGTTTTTCCGCGTTAACAGCACGTGTGGTCATTCGCAGAAGATGTAACAGGCGCCAACGCGGCTGTGCGAACAGCCGGGAACGTAGTACATAGGGCAAGAACACGGTCGCAGGTCGTGTTTTGTTGTGAGCCGAGCCCCCACGCTTTGTACGCACGTAATTTCTCGACAGATGGGCTGCATAGGTTCATGCACTGGTGATAAATTAATTTTAATCTTCTTTAAAACAAGTCATCCAGCTTGCGCCTAACATAATAGTGCGGGCTTTTCCACGCGCTAGCAGACGATTTTCTTTAACGCGAGCCGCTTTTCATGCTTGCATGGCGGACGGCCGTTCCACGCACGGCGAGCGACGGAGACGCCACAATGTCCGCCGCCGAGATCCTCGCCGGGGCGGGCGGACAAAGCGGCGATGTGGCGGGCGAGGCAGGCGGCGGTGAGCCGTGCGAGCCGCAGGCGGGGGGCAAGGAGACCGGCGCGGCGGCGACGGGTGGGGGCCCGCAGCCGCGTACGCCGATGCCCGATTGGCCTTCCCCGGCGGCGGCGCCGCTCGGCGCTGGCTTCTGCGTGCTACCTCGCCGCCGTTGCCGGGGCTGCGAGCGAGGGCGAGCGAACGATCTCGGGGTGGCGGCGGACAGCGGCGAGCGCGCAGCCGGCGCCGTGGCAGCCTTCCAGGCGCACGGGGAAGCAACCGGTTTCCTGCTCCCCTACTCGCCGGCCGTATCCGGCGTGCGTGCGTCCGTACTCGTGCCACTCCGCCGTGCTTGCTGCTGCTGCTCTCCCCTGATCGCCGTCTGCCTCGCTCGCTCGCTGGGCGGCTGCGCCGCGCCGCTCGCTTGCCGGCTGCTGCGCTTCGACGATGACAGGCTTTCCGGAGGGGGGGAGTCGTTATTAATGCTCGCCCCGCGGGGAGCGCGCCGTGCTCGAGGCCTGGCGGGGACGGGCCGGGCGTTCGCCGCGGTGTCCCTTCGACCGCTACTACTGCGGCGGGTCCCGCCGCCGCTTTCGGCTCGGCTGAGCGCGCCTCGGGGAGGGAGGTCGGGCTGCGTGCCGCAAGCTTTTTCCCCGTTCTCCGGTCGCGCGCGTGAGTTCCCCAGAGCGTCGCTTGGCGATGAGCGCGCTGTCGGGAGCATTTCGCGCCAGTTCGACGCACGGCGGGGCTGCTCGGATTCTGCGTTTCCCGTCGCCGTATGTGATGCAGTGGCAGACGCGATCCGCGTTCGATAGGCGGTCCGCTTTGCGTAATGCCTCGTGCTTTGTTGTCGACACTTCTGTCGGTCGTAGTTGTTTCGCCTTGTGTTGGTCGTTGGGCGCACGTGAGTTTGTTTACGTTTTATTCGCGCAACACGCGCTCCGCCGAGCAGATGACGTGCCGGACTGGAAATTGCAGCAGTGCTGCCACCTTTAAACGCCGCTCTTTTTGTCGTCTGCTACACTCAGAGCAGCGCCGTTCTTCCTTTCTGGCACATCTTACTCGCCGAGTTATAAAATAGCGTGACATCTCCAAACTACTACCTAGCCGACTGAATTTGCCGTCGACTGCTTACGTGGCGTCAGGGCGTTGTGGGATGCGAAAGCATCGCGGCGTGTCGTACGAACCGACCCTGCGTCCGTGGTCTTCCCGCTGCTGGGCGGGTGTTGCGACCGTGCATGCCATTGTCTCGGGCGGGATCGACCGTCTGCGGCGCCCTTTCACGTTGGAGCGCGTCGAGTTCTGTTTATCGGTACCGCTGACGCCGGTGCCCGACACCACCTGCCGCGCGAGGAACCGTTGCGCGCCGCAACTGCCGTTTCGCGGGACTTTCGTGCCGGCGCCGCTCTCGTTTTATGTCTTTCTGATGCGCTCTGCTGGCTGGCTGCTTGTTTGTTTGTTACGCTTCGTTGACGGTGGCAAATTTAGGGCCGCGAGATCGCACTAGCTGCCGTTGGTGTACTGTGCTGTTTTTGTTAAGTGCGACAATGGCTGGCAGCTCCAGCGGCCTTCGTTGTCTTCGGGTAGTGAAGGAAATTTGTTGGCGAGATTGTGAACGGTAAAGCGCTTATTAAGCGTGCTTGACCTAGGTGACGAGCAACTGTTCGTTTACAGTGGTGCGGTGGGCCTTGAAGGTGCGCCCAACTGCGCAACTAATAGAGTCAGATCCGTGGCTTTGACTGTTTGCAGACCGGGCAAAATGTTGATTCTGCAGCATGGACGCTGATGCTCATACTGCACTCATTGTTGCTCACAGACAGACTGCTACAACTGATCTCCAGCCTGTTTGAATAAAAGCAGTGTCTGTTTGCATAAGTTTCTTTTTTTTTTTGTCTTGCATAGCAGTTTTGAGCATGTTGTGTTAAATCTTCTCCAGTTGTTTTGATCAGCCCTCTGCATTTAATGAATATATTAAATTTATCAAAAATTGTCAGTAAGAAGGCTGGTGATAGCCATTAATGCCTTGAGCTGATGTCTTGGTATATTCCTGAATATTCGTAAATACAGTAAGACTCCGCTGTAAATAATAAGTTTGATCTAAGTTTAAATTGGGGTTCCTGTAACAGGTAAATGAACGTGGAAATTTTGCGTTGGCTAGGCTGGTTTAGCATGGGCACAGAACATCAATATTTTGGCCAACTTCACTGAAGTTTGTTGATCAACATTGGCACATACAGGAACTGAGCATAGGCCAAAAACTTAAAGCTGTTGATGACACCTGGGTTGAAGCTTTCGTAATGACACAGTGTGACAATTTGGGAGTATCTTCACCTAAACATGAATTCAGTGTCACTCTGAAAGGAGGCGTTTCTGTCATTTAAGCTTGTGCACTACCCAGGTGTGTTTGCTGCAATGAGCTTTCGAAGTTTCGCTGTGTATCAACAGAAGGCATAGGGATTCATTCATTATGCAAAATAGAAGTGAGGTGTGCAGACAGGACACAAGAGTAGAGAGGTGGACAACACGAACGCCGGCGTTCGTGTTGTCCACCTCTCTACTTTTGTGTCCTGTCTGCACGCCTCACTTCTATTTTGCATAATGAATCCTTACCAACTAGCTCAGCTTTCTGTCGTTCTAAGGATTCATTCAGCAGTGCTTTTAACTGCAGGGTTAGCGGCCCAGTATTAGTTCCCCACTATCAAGTAAACACCAACAAAGGAAAATATATACATTAAGTATAAAATGTTTGCTGAGGTAGATGTCACCAAAAAATATGTTGCTCATTTGCCCGAAGTACAAAGCAATATTGTTGCGTGCAGTAAGACTTGTGATTGCAGTATCAGTTGCTGACACATTCGCACTCTTCTGTAAACAGTCTGCCTTGGAGAGCCATGTCTGCTACTTCCCCTTTTCCCTTATCCCCGCGAGTAGGTGTGTACCAAAGACATTGTCATCATCATGATCACGTTTTGCTGGTATAGCTCAACTGCCTTTACGGAAGAACTGGTTTATCATCATACCTTACTGGTGAAGCAGCACACGGACACAGAGAAGACACACCGTGTCGGTGGGCTGCTTCACCAGTAAGGTATGATCAATCAACAACTAGCCCAACTTTACACATTACAGAACTGGTTTGTTTTGTTTTGCCACAGTGCACACAAGGGAGGTGTTTGCACCTCCTTTGTGATCAAATGTGCTTCATCAATGTGGTAATATACCAGATGTTCGTTTTTATGCAATACACTTTCTTTTCAAAAGAAACTCACATATAGGCTCCTGCTATTCTTGCGAATAGGCTACATGGCTAAGCAGACGTTACCAGAAAAAAATAAAGGTTTTGAAGATAATTAAGCTAATTACCAAAAATTTGCCAATGAACTTTTGAATTACTCATATTATGGTAAGTGTTGTAACTCCAAAACCTAAGCCAAAGTGTAGTGAAGTCAGGTCTGCTTCGCATATATCCTAAGGCTGTCAAGATATGCGACCTTAAAGTGTGCTATGAAATAATTTGGCATTCCAGTTAAGTTCCCAAATAGTGTGCCTCTAACAGTTCAGGACAATCTTGACTGGAATGCTGGGGTACCTTTTTTTATCAGATTTTGGGACAGATATCTTGAAAGCGTTGCTAGTTTTAGGATTTCTGTTAACCAGGCATGACTTCTACTCCTCGCATGCATCTTAAGAACTCCAGTTGGTCAAAATTAATCTGGAGTCTCGCCCGCTATAGCATGTCTCATATACATGTTGTGTTTTCGGCATGTAATACCCCAGAATATGACTACTCTGCACCTTTTATTTCACAGTAATAACATGTGCTCTAAAGTGAGTAATTAGCAAAATTTAGTAAATTTTCTTGGTGCTAATGCCCTTCTAGCCATGTAGCATTTGTGCAATAATGGCAGGGGCCTAGCTAGCTATGACAGTTTGTTTTAAAACAAAGTGTACCTGTACTAAGTTGGGAGCGCACGCATTCCATTTGCAGATTTGACGAGGGCGATCTCAGTTGAAACGACGTGCTCAGTTTGTGATCCGGCCGAGCGCTCACGATCTGCCATTGGAGTTCAACATTAGGCTCTTTGCTGATTCAAGAGACGCGTTGCCTTCAAGTTTAATGAGATATTCTCATCAACCAAGTGCACAAGAAAAATGCTGAGCAGTCTTGAGAAATGTAATCGGTCACTTCAGCGAGCCTGCATAGTTGTTGGCTTTGGTGTTGCGTGGAATCGGCTAATGATGGTGGAATAAATGTTGCTTCCTTTGTTCATGTAATGCATGCAGTGGCATCCCTCAGCTGGAGCGTGGACGAGTTGGGGCAACTGGTGAGCAACCTGGCCCAGTGTTTGCCGCCCAATGACCTGGTCAAGTACACCACCATGGTGGAGAAGGTTGACTGGGAGAAGGTGTGCTTTGGCTCCTACACAGCCGCCCAGTGCAAGGAGAAGTGGGCGCAGCTGATGCAGAAGGTGAGAGGCTGCCGTACTCTGTGCTTCGGAGGATGTTGTGTGCAGTTCCCCCTGTTAAGCACCTTCCATCTGCCTTCAGCTGCAGCACTGTTTTGAGCACGGTTGCTTTATTTGTTTATTTATTTTGCCAGGCATACTCTCGAATCTCAAGGCTATTTATTGCAGGAAGGAGTGGAGGATTACAAACATGGTCCAATAGAAAGATGACAGTAATAACTTTCTTTTAACAATATTAACAAAAGGCTTCATGAATGGCAGTCTTCGGACTTTTGTGATGTGAATGGAGGCTTCCCAGTGGTTCCATTGATTGTTAGTCTTCAGAATGAAAGATTCATTACACAAACTTGTACAGCAAATCGGTACACCATATTTAAGTTATGGTCCGAGTGTAACGATACATACCAGGGGTGGGGTGGGGGTAAGCATTGTTTGGAACTAGATTATAATGATAAAGTTTAGGAATGTGATAAATTACTCTAGCCAGGCTGAATATGCTAGTTAGCTTTGGTGTTCCTTTGAATCGGCTGATGGCGACAACTTAACATTTTTTTCAATTGCACATGCAGTTTGTGCACATAACCTAAACTTGACTGTGTGTGGCTTTCAGCTTCGGCGCTACCGCACGCTGACTGACCTGGTAGGGGATGCAAGGGAATGGCTCAAGCGCCCATGGCTGCCGGGCAATGGCACGGCACGCCGTCAGCGGCACCCGGGCCTTCCCAAGAAACCTTTGACCCCTTATTTCCGCTTCTTCCTGGAGAAGCGTGAAAAGTACGCCCGCGAAAACCCTGAGCTGTCCATGACGGAGCTGGCCAAGCTAATCTCCAACAAGTTCCAGGAGCTTCCTGAGAAGAAAAAGGTGAGAAGCTGTGCATGGCCAACTGCTGATACAGGTATAACAAGTTAATTAATATAACAATAAACATAAAATTTAATTGACCAGGCTCTATTTCAGTGAGCATTCTACCGCAACAGCTTCGCTAAAAATGGAAGATCCAAGGCAACATACAGCAAATGAAATATTTTTTTGCTTGCAGTTTAAAGCACATATGTATTCTGGTAGCGAAAATGTCAAATACCCGGCAAGAGAAACCTGAAATTGCAAATTCTGGATGCACATGCTGTTTTTGGCCAATGGCTTGCCTTGGCTGACCCGCTGGCAGCAAGCCAACATGCCGATCCCATGTGATCACAACAATTGCAAAGTTGCATATTAACGATGGTGCATAGTGTGTTTGTTCATGTGCCATTGCGACAAGCTGCCGGTGGGCCATCAGAATTACCAGCAGGCCCTTTTCTGGTCTTTCAAAAGCATTACGCTTGCATTTCATTTGCAGAAACCTCAACACAATTTTTTTTTCTCCTCTTTCTTTGATGCTGGTGTGTGCGTTTAAAACATGCTGGATATAATAAAAGTATTCTCACACCTGATGCAACTTAGTTTAGCAGTCGTGACAAGGTTGAACTGTGTACATTTTTGTGCAAGCATGGGCTGCAGGAAGGATTCAGTTGAGATGTGGGGTGCCTATCTTTAAGCTTCAACATGTCAGGCCATTACTAGAACAGTTAAAACAATAAGGAGGGCAAGCCCAGTTTATACGTCGACCTCCATGTGTATGGGCTATCAGCCTCTTCTGTTGTTGGTCCCTGTCCGTATGCAAAATTTCTGTTCACTTCTGTTTAAAATTTCTTTTGTCTTGTGTGTGTGTGTCTGTATTTATTCATTATTATTTTTGTTGCTTATTTACTAGTCTTAAAATCTCGCATTCGATTGCTGTGGAAGTAGGTTAGATGTGCTCATGAACTTTGGCTGGCCTGGTTGTTTGGTGCAGCATGCTTGTGTGTGGTATGACCGTGGTCAGGCTTGATGGAACGTGCTGTCATCTCCCTTGCAGCAAAAGTACAAGGAGAGCTTCGAACGGGACAATGACGTGTACAAGGTGGAGCTCAAGAAGTTCAAGTGAGTGCTTCAGCATTTACCGAAGCATTTTCCTTTGCCCACAATTCTTGTGGCCGTTGACCTTTTCGGAGCAAGCTCTATACGTTCATTGTCTTCTAATCTCTTACTGAATAAGGCTCAAGCTAGGATTGAAGCTCCGTTATTGTATGGAAGTTGCAAAAAGGTTTTTCATTTTGAAAAATGCCACACTGCTATAGCTTTTTCAGGTGCCAATCATGTCCATTGAAAGTGAAGTTTTGCCACATTTCTTGCATCTTCAGAATCATGAAAAGTGTATATGTTATTTGTGTTTTTTATGTTACTTCGGGCAAAAAGTATGAAGTTCGAAGAGTAGAACGTCATCGCAAACATTATCGCCAATCATCAACAACATAAACAAAGTGTCAGCGAACCGTGATGTGCCGATAACGGCATGTAGTGCTGCATTTGTGCTGGCTTGGGCCTCGTGGATATTGACAGCAACAATAGCAATGCTTTAGAAGTCCTTGGTCTAAACAGTCCACAAAGGCGTAAAAACCTGGATCAAAAGAAGGAAATCTGCAGGCAAAAAAAAAGGAAAGGAAAAATTGACGGATCCCACACTTCTGTGGGAGTCAATGTTAAGTAAAGCTTTCTTTGACGTTTGCGCAAATGTTAAAGCATTTCCTTCATTTCACTCCTTTCTCCACACTCGGCTGCTTCTGTTGCTGACATCATTTTCATTTCTCTGTAGTTTGACACTCATTGCTCGATGCATGCTTGGGTCGCATTTTGTTCACTCCTTCCTACACACTTATCTGCATCTGCTGCCAAGTTCCTTCTTGCTTCTCTGTAGCTGACTTCTTCCAATTATTTGTTACAGACTTTTTCACTTCTTGCCTCTTGTTCTGCTTCTCCATTCAGATACGCACCCAGTGACCCAAGTTGTTGTTTACTTGGCAAGACAGCACTCGAAAAGTGTGAGAAAGAGACAAAGAAAGCTTTGCATTGATTAAAATGGGGGAGGGGGCATACAGCAGGCACTATCGTGTCATGAACAACAGCTTACTGATTTTCTTGCAAAAAGATAAAGTAGTAACGTTCAGTTTGGGCAGGTCATGTTATGCATGGGACAGGTAACTGGCAGTTTATCAGAGTAATGAAGTGAGTGCCAAAGGAGTGGAAGTGCAGTTGAGGACAGCAGATAGTTAGATGGTGTGATGAGAATAGAAAATTTGCAGCAGGCATAGGGTGGAGTCTATTGAAGAAAGACGGTGATCGGAGATGGCTACAAGAGTCTGACCTGCAGTGGATGTGAAGTAGGCTGATCATGATGGTACCTTTTTTTTTATTATTTTGGAGGCAGGTAATTTTAATGTTGCTGGTTAACCTATGCTGATGTTAACCTTTTGTGCTGACCGTATCCGGTCAGCATAATATGTGGCCATTATGGGTAAAAATCACAGTCAGTGTTCACACTGAGTGCTGGAGACACTCATCTTAAGAACAAGCAGATTAAAGGTGGTGCACTATTGAATTTGCAACTGAATCTGTGCTTGGACGATGGAGTTAAAGGAGCCAGCCCTTCGTTGGGGAGTGGGCTGGTCTGACATGTTCGGTTGAACCTGGATAACTACTTTCGATTGATTGGTTCAGTACAGTTCTTTTATCCTGAGAGACAAAAAAATAGTAATAAATAAGCAGGCATACTTGCTTTGAATAGGGCAGTGGGAGTCGCCGCTAAACATCTGTATTGCTATTTTACTGTTCCCTAGGAAAGAGAATCCAGATGCGTTTCCCGAGCCAGCCGGCAAGCAGGCCTCTGCCGGTGCTCCTGCCCTGCCGCCCAGTGCGCCTGAGAAGCCGCAGACGCCCATCCAGCTGTTCACTCTTGACCGTCTCAAGAAGCCCGACTTTGCCAAGGTAAGCAGCAGGCAAGGCAGCAGCCACTGAGGGAGTGCCGCAGCATGTAATCACCACTAAAATAAAGGGACACTGGAGCAAAGTAATGCACATGGGCACTATGGCAGCGCACTTTTTTTTTTTTTTATAACTCATGCCTTTCTTTATCCAGGTGGAGTGAAATTTCCCTTGCTAGCATCCTAAATTTTCAATAGCAAAATTTTCTGTAGTCATGCTTACGTCCCTCTGAAGGTCTATGTTGGTTAAGCACGTGAATTACTCGGGGAAGACTCTAAACCAGAGCTGCACAACAGGTAATGCCATTGGCCCTGAAGGTAGAATAAATAGATGGATAAATAAATAAACATGCGGCCTGTGAGTTGCACTGGGCGGAGTGGCCCAGTGCAACTCACAGGCCGCATGTTTATTTACCGAATGCATTGCATTACAAGACGTGCTGAGGATAGCAAAGAAAGCGATAATAGCAAACGTAGACTGCCTTTCTCCAAGCAAAACATGCACCATTGCTCAATAAAAGGCAAGTCCGTGTGGCTCCAAGCTAAGTTGATTTGTACCTTTGCAGGTATTGAGTTGTGCTGTCCTGCTCTGGACATTGCTTCTGGGCTCCTCTTAACACTCTAGCTAGAAGGTTTCTTCATTGCTGAGGTCGCTGCAGTGCTTTGCTAAGTGCCCGTGCACCTTCTTACCTCGCTTGGCCCCTAGCTGGACAAGAAAGAGGCCCACGAGGAGATCCGCAAGCAGTGGGCAGAGCTGTCCGACGGTAAACGCATCAAGTGGATCCGCCGAGCGCTCCAAGACCAGCACCGATACGAGGTGAGTTGAGGTACCGAGATTGGTTTGCTTATAGAAGTGTGTATCGATCTAAGGCGTCCGGCGCTTGCATTTTAGGGCAGGTTGTAGCCAATGCTCGCTTACCAAGAATGTATTGAAAATTAGGTAACCTTACAAATGTCCTTCGTGAGCTTTAAGCACCTTTGCTTGGTTGCTGGTCCTCACTGTTTTTGTTCTGATTATTGTGGTAATAACTAGTGCTACTACTAATGTTGGGAAAACTGCATGCAAGTTGTGAGACGATCACTGTCCAACATTTTGTAGGAAGCATGCAGCACTCGCAGCAGCTTCCCTGAGGACATGTTGCTAAGTGCACTGCTTTGTGACCTTCCTTTGAAACGTTCATCCTTCAATAAAAAAAAAAAAAACGAGATAAGAATTCGTGACAACATACAATTGTGAGAAGGCACACATCTCTGCTAATTTCATGATGGGTGCACTTTAGTAGCGTGACAGAGGCAGAGACAGCTCACGCAGAAAATGTGGCATCTGTCAAGCCAGTTTTCTTTCTATGGAAATTCTGCGGCTGTCGTGTAAAGAATCTTATAATTTTTTCTAACTTGGCTGTGCAAAAAAGGGGAACACATTTGACAAGCGCAATGCTATTTAGTAGTAACCTTAGATGGGCTAGTTCGTATATGTTTCTTGGTAAAGAGTACAAAAGACAGGGTAGGACATGGCACTGTCTGTTCATTTCACGATTGCATACTTTGTGCCCATATAAAGGGTAATGACCCACCTTGGCGGTAGCAGTTGTACAAAACTGAGAGTGATGTTCTCTGGTCTCTTGTATTGGCAGCTGGAGGTTGCCGAGTACAGCCAGGCGTATCCGGGCTTCAAGGCAGCCACGGTGAAACCGATCCTGAGCAAGGCCGAGCAGGAGTTCAAGGACAAGTGCGATGGAAAGCCTGAGCGGCCTCCTAAGTAAGTCCTTAGAGTTATTCTCTCAGGTGCCTGTGTTGGAACACATATGAATGGTACAGCCTGGGCGCAGATGATGGGAGCGTTGTTGTTGGTTTGCCCATAGTTAGCCTCTGTTGCCACATGTGTCTTCAGAACATCAACTATAGAGCGTCGTTGTGCGTTACGGTCTTGGCCAATGATATGTCTTCTTCAAAAAAAAGAAAAAGTACCCTTTTGTGTAGGCCTTTCAACAATTTTGTGTGCTGCCGTCTGATAAGTCACTGTACTTTGCCCTGGTTGCAGCTCCGGCTACAGCCTGTTCTCGCGCATCATGCTGCGGCAGCTGAAAAATGTACCGGCTAAGGAGAAAATGGCAGAGATCTCACAGCTGTGGAAGAACCTCAGCCAAGCAGAGCGAGATTCCTACAACAAGCAGGCCACCAAGGTACTTCTGTTTCACTGTTGGCCGTTTTATACCATACAACTCTCCCGAATTTTTCGTTTTGTTCGTGCTACGTTCGATAGCGTGAACAATGTCCCATTTTTATTCTACGTTGAGCACTCGGGTTTTTTTTATCCGAGCTGCGGCATGACACGAGTCCTAGCTTTTACGATGCCACAACGCTCTGGCGCCGCATTGGAAATGATGTTGATGAGGATGTGGCTTCATGTGCAGACGCACAGGCCACTTGGAGAGGCCCTTGTTCTAATCTCTGAGGCTTGTTGGTCTGCTGGGTCACTCGACGGGGACAACACATCGCCATGATTGCCTGACGAAAAGTGGAAACACTACGTGTTAAGCGATACGTACGCAGTAAGCTGGTACGGTTTATGCCGATACAACTCACGTGATAGTCAATGGCCGCTGAGTCGGCGATTAGAGTTTGCTACTTTTAAAACGAAACTACTGTTTAAGTGGGTACGGTTTAACGAGATTTTACTGTACACGGAGTTCTGGCACAATTTCATGCGTACACACTGAACTGGCGGCAGCGCGCATAAAGGCAGATTCACGGGCGATCAGCTGGCAACTACCACAAACGCATATAGGAAAAGTGTATATGCACGCATACTTGTATGAACAGCAAAGCTCGCATGTGGACAATGTTCCCAGCTGACTAATTTACGGAACTCGGCTAAACTGACAGCAATGTGGAGTCGTGATTGCATGCACAATATCTGCACTTCATGACAATGCATCTTGCAAAATACACTTGCGACCTCGACCCCTTTTTCCGCTGTGCTGGAGTTGTAAAAAACAACTTTATTTTACCATTGAAATTAGTTTTTCCGGCACATTCAATAATTCAGTTCAGACAGTTTCCAGACAGGGTCTGTCTGTCTGGAAAAGATCAGTCACCAACTGTATTTACTTTCCACACACAAACTGAAGAGCCAAAATATAATAATAATTTGCGAAGGTTAGAAATTCAACAAAAGTGGTAGCACAAATAATAAGTCGCAACAAAAGTTTCTGGTTAAAGAAACACACTTGTTTAGAACGACAGAAAGCTGAGCTAGTTGGTAAGGATTCATAATGCAAAAAAGGGGTAAGGCGTGCAGACACGGACACAAGAGAAGAGAAGCCTACAACGCTTGTTTATTGGCTGTTTGGTTGGTTCCCTCTGCATTGCCATTTTGCGATAATTTCTACATGACAGTTTGCATTTGCTGTTGTGCGGCTGTGCGACGATGTCACGTCGGCAGAGCTACACCGCTGACTTCAAGTGTCAAGTACGTAGTACTTTTTGCCGAGAACTCCAACAACCGCGCCACTCAGTGTGAGTTTCACGTGAATGAAAAGCTGATTAGGGTTTGGAGGAAGCAACGGAACCAACCTTTTGGGGTGCAACGGGCAGCAGCATGCGTTTCACGACCCAGAAACTGGGAAGCATGATGCTCTTAAGAAAGAACTGAAGCTCCATGTGGAAGAAGAGTGTGCAAAGGGTCTTCAGGTGTTCTGGGAGGACATTCAGACGAAAGCCTGGCAGTAGGCGCAACGAGACTGGATCGGCCAGCCAACGTTAAAAGAGAGTCGGAATTGGGTCCAAAAGTTCATGCGGCACAATGGACTCTCCCTTTGCAATAGAACAACCATCTGTCAGCGTTTGCCAGCAGAGAATACGAGGGACGACGGATGGAGTTTCAGCGCTATGTTCTCAAGCTGCAGTATCAGAAGGATTAGCTTCTCGGACAGATCGGGAACGCCGACCAAACCACGACAGTCACAATGAAAGGAGCAAAGGACGTCTACCTGTTGACAACAGACCATGAGCACACGATTAACTGTTATGCTATGCTGCAATGCAGATGGGAGGAAGCTGGCTCTGTACATCATGTTTCGCCGGAAAACAATCCCAAAGAATGAACGATTCCCTAAGAAGGTGATCATCCGCGGGAATGATAGAGAATTCATCAATGAGGTGATGGTTTGGATGAAGCGACTGGGAGTAGACTTGGACCTTCCAAACATGCTGGTCTTGGACTAATTTAGAGGCCGCATTTGCCCGGCCATCAAGGAGGCCCTACAGAAGGCAAACATCACCTGGGCGTCATACCTGGAGTTGTGATGTGTCAACTGCAACCATTGGATGTCACTGTCAACAAGCATTTCAAGGAGTGTCTCGCCAAGTCCTACAGAGAGTGGCTTGTGAAGGACGATGCCGCCACGACACTGACGGGACGCCGCAAGAAGGCTCCCTTCAGCAAAGTCTTGACATGGGTCAAGGATGCGTGGGAAGACCTGCCAGCAGAAATTATCAAGACTGGCTTCGAATGCACTCAATGGCACCGAGGACAATTTTCCTAACAGTTCTAATGATGTGGTTTTCGGCAGCAACTAGTGAGTGGCCGAGCCGAGCTTAATGTAAAAATAAAGGTGTGTCATGTTCCAATTTTTCCATTTCCCAAAGCTATGGGTCGACCTATATTCGAATAATTTCCTTTTATTTCTCGGAGGGCACTATATATAGGGGTCGACTTATATTCATGCTCAACCAATTTTCGAGTAAATACGATATTTGCAGGCTGTGTCCTGGGTCAATCATAACTTCGATGTTCAATGTGTTACAGCATGGATGCTCCATAATGGCTTTAGCCCTTTATCAGATGACCTCTTTATGGAGCATGACCATGCACATTGCTGGAACAGAAAGCAGCGAGATTATTACTACGGTTCCTCTAGTCAACAGGTCTCTTCAGCTGTTTATTGATTCAGTGTGCACCTTTTTGTGTGCGTGCAACCAGTTACCCTTCTCTCTCCTTCATTCTCCCTTTCCATACCTTTATCCCCTTCCCTCAGTGCAGGGTAGGAAACTAGACACGCATCTGGTTAACCTCCCTGCATTTCTTCTCTCTCTTTTAAATAACCTTTTTTTTTTTCGCTCTCTCCTTTTTTCATCCTCGCTTCATGGCACAGGCTAATGCTAAGTACAAGGAGAAGTATGCAGCTTACCTGAGCAACCTTCCAGAGGAAGAGCGGCAAAAGGTCGAGGCTGACTCAGCGCCGCACAAGTCGATTTCGTCTGCCGGCGGGGGTGCAACAGCCAAAGGAAATTCCAAGGGCAGCAATGTGACTGCGTCGGGCAAGGGAATCCGTGCCACACCTGGTGATGAAAACCAGCCCCCCGCGGGGGAGCGACCGAAGCCCAAGAAGCCCCTGTCGGCCATGTTCTTCTTCCAGCAGGAGAAGCTGGCCGCCATGAAGGAGCGCTGTCCACAGATGTCCCACCAGGAGGTGATGCGTGCGCTCGCCCGAGAGTTCTCCGAGCTTCCAGAACGTAAAAAGGTGAGCTCGGGTTATGTATGGCCTCACGGCGGTGTGTTCAGTCTTGTCAGCTTGGGTTTACTCACTGCGATGGTTCAGTGTATGTGGCAGTGTGGACCCGAGCACGAAGTCATAGGTTCGATTCCCAGCCACCTCAACAGCATTCCAATATGGGCGGCATGCAAGAACCCTCAACGGGACTTTAAACCTTGCGATTTCATTTCAGTTTGATTTCTTAGTGGGGACAGGAGAAGCCGACACATCATTTCTAACATAGCGACTCAGGAGTTCCCCAACAAAAGCACTTCAGCATTTTTTCATTGATCTGAATTAAGAGAGCTAGTCCCGAACCTTTGTTAGACTAAAGTGCCGTATGAACAAGAGCCACCTTTACGTTTTATGTGTCTTGCACTCCCGATAGGCACTGCATCACCTATATGGAAGCTTTTTACATTTGCTGCCATCCGTTGATGTACATTGCCCATGCTCCAGCAAACTTGCCTTGACTTCACAGTGTGTTTCCTTCTTTGCTAGTGTACCACATGAAGTTGCATGCCTCCCTTCAAACATTTACAAACTGTGCTTTGCATATTGATGAGCTCATCATGGCAAAGGCGACTGTTTTTCACAATGAAGATTGTGCTCAATCAGTCGTGCTTATTGTCCGTACTTTTGCCTGCTAGCCTTCACCATGAGATGTGATTGTGCCCATAGCATGGCAAGCAAAATCCAGAACTGGGCTTGCTGGCCAACTTGTGTCTGGTCAAAGTAAAAGACACGACCGAGATGACTCGTGAAAAAGGCAAAGGAAGTGCTTACCTTGTCACCTTTCTTCAGATGTCTTCACTATAGCACTTTTCACTTTCTCGGGTCAAACTACTGGGCTCGCGGTGCTTAGACGGTATCATGCATAGGTCTTGCTGATACCTGCAAGCTTACCTGAGCTGGTAAAGCAGTCAGTCAGGATTTGCTGACATTATAATGGTAATAAACAACTGCTAGCTGCAGTGTCGTGTGTTTCTTCGTAGAGGTGCTAAACTGAGAACTATAAAGATTGTTGTCTTGCAGTAAAAGAATTCAGCGGTAGTATGAGCTATGAAAAAACACACGGTCACAACTGTATGTTTACTGTAAAGCAAGTAAGCTGATGTGGATCTTGTGACCATTCACATGCAGCAGTATCTGTTCACTACGTCAACGGGCATGTTGCTACAGCGCCGACTTGGCATCGGGGTGGTCTCCAGCTGATTTGGAAGAAATTTCAAGCAGAACAAGCTCATCTCTTTTACTCTTAAACAAGCAAGAATGGAGTCAGTCTTGTACTGTGTGCTTTCTTTGTATGTTTCAATTTCTAACTTGCTGCTGACCACTTTTGATTAAAATGCTTTTTTCTTTGCTTTCCACAGGAGAAATACAAGAAGATGGCCACAGAAGCGAAAGAGAAGGCCATCGAGGAAACAAATGGCCACAAAGTGTAAGCCACCGTGATGTCTTTGCTTGCTCGACAATATCCAGAATTACACAATTTTCTCAGCAGCTACTTTGCAGTGGATCCTCAAACCTGTTGTCCCTCTTGTCATTTGCAGCAAAGAGGACAAGGTGCATCAGGCACCCGCTGTGCCCAACCTCAACAGGAGGAACCGGCTTTTCAAAGGGGAACCAAAAAAGCCGCCCCAGTAAGTTGGAGAGTGATAGCCCTCTTATGTTCATGCACATTCTCTATTGCCAATTAAGGTGCATGTGCAAGGGGGGAAGTTCAGATAGAGAAGCTTTTGACTTATATGATATGAGCATGCACAACTTATAGTTAGTGCAGTAGATTCCCATTAATTGGACTCCAGTTTGGATTTTTCGGTTAATTTCATCCCTACCAAAGGTCCTGGCTGGCACCTATGCATATCTATGGGCACAAACTTTTGTCATTTCAATCCTAAAAGTGGCCTTCGCCGGGTAATTTGAACTTGACCCGTCCGCATACATGCGCCTGACCCTTATGGTGACTGCTATAGCGACCCTTTTTGTGGCAGCATCAGTCTCGGCGAAGCTTGGGGACAGTAAACACGTTGAACACGTCATCTGTCAAAAAATGTCTATTTCCGGCCTGCCGTAACACTTTTAAGCAATAACCAAAGCTCACAATGACCAATTAAAGTATTTACCCATTCTAATGCGCTTCCCCCCGCCCCTTTCTTTTTCAAGACAATCGGGTTGAAGATTGTCTGCACAGAGCATTCGAATTCAAAACCAAAGCCACCTTTGCAACTTCATATGCTTTACCACATAACACAACTGTACTACGGCACAGTAGCCATAAAAATCATGTGGCGAAGGTGACTTCAGGAAACCAGCCGCCATGGTGCAACACATATTGCCCATTTTTCTTGCTAAAACGTCCGTGTGTTAGATTCCTGCTTTATTTAGAAGCTTTAATGTTATTTCTACATTATTTTTCTACTTTTGACACATAGAAAACGGGTACGCATTAGATTCGGTTGCATGTTAGAATTAATCATTGGTGTGTTTTGGTGTGCTGTTCTGCATCTCATTTAATTCAATCTATTTTGTCAGTCCCGTTAAGGTCAAAATTAACAGGCATCCACTGTATTGTCTTCAGGTGTGGCTATTCTAAAATCTAGCTTTATATACCTAGTATTCACACGAGTAGGGGCACAAGGTATACATAACTTTTTTCAGCTGAGCTGCTGGCTTTTTCATATCAATTTATACATGTTGCCTAAGTTAATTTGGCAAGAAACAATAATGCTGGACTGGCGTACGTGCAGGAGCGGCTACGGGGTGTTCTCAACGGAAATGCTCAGTCAGCTGGTCGACGTGGATCCCAAGAACCGCATGGCCGAGATTGCCAAGCGCTGGAACGCCATGCCAGACTCTGACAAGGAGCGCTACAAGCGGGCAGTCCAGGAATTGCAGCGCAAGTACAACAAAGAGCTGGCGCGATTTCTTGAGGTGCATATCCCTCCTCCCCCCCCCCTCTTTAACTTCCTTTCACTCTCTTTGGCGCCCGACTCCAGTAAGCCTCAAGGGAGGGTGGAAGGACATGGGTGGCTCACTTTTCGGAGCAGGAGCGATCCCTTGTGGTCTGATAGACCACATGTGAAACTACAGAAGCAAGCTTCTCATGGCTGACATGCTTGTTAATCCCCTAAAACTTTATTTTCTTTTTCAAGAAAGCTGACCATAATGGCTCATTTTTCCCTGTGTTATGCTTTAATAATGGTCATGCTTTCGTGTTAAAGCACGGAAGTATGACTGCAAATGGTGTTGAAAATTTAATTCAATAAGAAAGCGATGATAACAGAATTTATTTGCCATGAAAGAAGGAAAAAGTGTCGTTCGGCATTCTTTGCACGCAAGAAATGGTTCAGAAAGTGAGGACATACTTATGACGAGGTGGGCTCATCATAAGCTGAAAAATGCCAATTGCTCATGAGCTCAGGTCATCAAGATCCCTAGGTTAACCTAATGGTGTATCACAATGGATGAGGAAACAGTGGTGCTCCAAAGTACGCCTGAAATAGGCTAGCAAAAGTGGGGAGCACTGTCATCTAATGGTACAGAAGCCAGCTCTGCTGCACTAAGAGCAGTTTGTGCTGCTCTCAGACAAAAAGCTGGGGAGCCAAGAAAGCCATGAGACTTCTGTGCATCATGTCCTGTTTTCTTTACGGTATTTTGGGTTTGTTAGCAAGCTCTGCAGTAGTGACAGCTATCGCATATCATCATGAACTCGTGAAAGAAATCAGGATGTACAAGATATAGGTTCTGTGGCAGAGAATTGTCACATGGCAGAGAATATCAGCTACCAACATGGAGAAATGTTACCTCTGTGCTTGCGAGGATACAACGCAGTCACACTTCTTGGACGGTGTCGTTTACATGAACTTGATGAATTTGTTGTTTTGTGGTGCAAGGGCTACATGTTCTTTAGAATAGTTCAGGTGTCTACTTCAGGTGAGACAACTGCAGTGTCGATGGCAAGGAATGTAAAAAACAAACAAAAAGAAACATTACGCTTTCTAGGCAACATGGAGCTTCTTCATTGTCGGTGGTTTTCTCGGCGTCAGAGTCTCTTTTGTGCACGCCACTCGCTATACAGGGGTGCATGGCAGCGGAATCTATGGAAAATATCAATAGCGTAGGCTGGGAGCCAACAGTGATATTTTCGTGAATAGCTCATGCAGTGACAACTGATAAAACTGATGGGATGATGGGTGAAATGGCTAATTTTGGGGCTTTCACTGTAATGACCTTTCAGAATAACGAACAATTTGCTGCGGTCCCCTGAAAGTCGTTATTATCAAGATTTCACTGTACATGACTAGAGTGACAAAAACAATAAATGACAGACTATACAATGAAAAATCAGAGGTTGTCATGCAGGCTTCTGCTGCGAAACCGAAAACAAAGCTTGCATTACTTGTTTTGTTTCTGCATTACTTCGAAAACATCTTTCGTTTTTCACTTCTGTTAATTTGTCATACTTAGATTAGCAGACGGAGAAAAGCAACCAGACTTTAACAGTCAGTTGTGAAATGTTTAGTTAGCTTGAAATATTCAAAAATAAATTCATATTCAAAACTTTGAGTAGTCACTCTACCCCAGTTAAAACTTATGTCTGCGGCACAATTACAGACTTCTGCACTATGCCTTGTTATCAAGTGTCATTTTCTGCCGTAACGCGCAGAAAAAAATGAAACCTGAAATGTTGCTGTCAGCACTCCATGATATATCAGACCCTGGCTACGGTGGTCGCAGTCCAATGGGGCAAAATGCAAGATTGCCCAGGTTGTAAGATTTAGGCACACTTTAAAGAACACCTACTACAGAGTCCTTCAAAGCATAGGCACAGCTTTGGGGTGTTGGCTGAAGCTTTTCTTGCCCCTCTTGATGTGCAATGCGCAGGGTTTGAGTCCCGAGGATCGGCTCGAGTATGAGGCACGGCGAGCCAGGATGAAGGCCAAGCGCAAGGGTGGGGCAATAAAGGCAGCTGCCACCCGCAAGGAGAAAAGGCGGAAGGCTGCCGCCGCTGCTGACAATGCCAAAGTCAAGGTAGGTGTGTGTGTGTGTGTGCGTGTGTTTATGCGTCCACAAATATACTGGCTTTCATAAATAGGAGTGCCAGCTATATATGACTATAACTGCTAAGCCACTGTCTCGTTGGTGCTCAAATTTTGCATAGGGGTAGCATTTTTCAGCAAGTTTATTTTAATACCACATTTTCTGGCATTACTTGCAACTTTTGTCCACATAAATCCGAACTGTCATCTGCAGCAAGGCCACTGAAATTCTATTTTAGTGCAATGAAACGGTGGCGCCATCTGCCATTGCCACAACTACAGTGTTCACTGTGGCCATGACAGATGGCGTTGCCTTTTTGCTGCAGTGTGATCAACAGATATTGAGTCACTTCACCACAAATGACACTAACTTTGGTGTTGTCTGTGGTGAAACCAGAAATTCAGTGGCAGTTTAGCTGGAAGAGTTACACATCTGGTGCTCCTATTTTGCAACGCACAGTACTCGTAGATATAGCCTTCAGCCAACTGCGCCGTCCTTCCTGCCTCTGTTCCTGAAGTAAGCTATTGCTGCGTCACTCTGTTGCATAGCGCGTTTGCTGCATGAAGCATAAAAGTAACTGCAAGCCTTTACGGCTTTCTGTATTGGAGATTGATCTGGAGACATTGCTGTAAGGCACATTCTACAGTGCAGCCATGACCACAGAGAGCATGTATACATGTGACCTAAGTCACTCAGGAAAGTCAAGCAAAAAATGTAAAACATAATGCATGGTGCTGCAGTGTGGGCACAGCATAGAGATGAAGCATCATGCTTTTGCGCAACCTTGCCAATGTTGGCTTCATCTGTATAGAAGAGCGGCACTTTACGGTATGGAATTCGTTTGGTAATATACAGCACCTGAGTTGCAGGTGTGGGTTGTCACAGTTCTTTAAAGTGGCCCGAAGCATCCCTTGGGCTTGGTGAAATAAGTCCGTGGGTAGTATACATGGTGCGTGGAGCTCGCTAGCGAATCGTGAAGTCACCTTTCTCTCAAATGCTCTCTTTTCAACAGAAGGCCCTGTCCTCACTCTCTGCTAGGTGCACTATTTCTTCATCAGACGCACTATTTCTTCATTCCCTTAGACGGCTGCTATTGGCCGATAACTGACATCAAGCTGCGGTGGGCTACATGGCGTAGATACTGCCACCGCTACAGGGTGCCGCCACGATTCCGCTGGCTAAGCGCACTGCGTCTCGCTGAGGACAACCGCATTTGGCTTATGTCTAGCAAGTTGTAGGCACCAAAGGCGCAAGTCGGGCCGTCTACGTTAACATCCAAAATGAAATTTGAATCGCTTGCCACGGTGACATTTAGAAGGTGGAGCATTGTAAGCACGCCCCACTGCGCCGTAGCTTTCGCAGTGCAATGCATTGAATAAGGAACGGGAGCACAGCGGAGACCATGTTTGATTGCCAAGTACTCTGCTGCTGCTGAATGCATTGAAGCACTTTTTGCGGCAAAGAATTTCTCGAATAGCTTATTTTCACTTCAAATGCTTTTCTTCACTTCGGTAAAAAGTGGTTCAGGGCCCCTGTAACACTTTGTGTCCTCTGAAACAGAGACAGGGGGTCAACTTTTCAGTGTTTCACGCACCAGTTGATTTACAATGTTTGACCTGAACGTCATAGTACAAAATGGTCACAACTTGAGCTTTATAATATAATCTTAGAAGTCACAGGCTATACGTACTAGAATTTGTAGAAGTCAGTATGTTTCCTTGTGCACGAAGCTCGTGTGCAGTACTGCCATGGTGGAGGTTAAAAGGTCAGATAGATTGAGCGTGGTGAATGAAGTTGTTGCTGCCTAATAGAAATACATTCAAGTTGTGCTGCATTTATGAAAAGGGAGGTTTGAAGAGAGCAAAGTGGCTATGGCACGCAGCTGTAGCTGTTGGGGGTAACCAGGGAATATAGTATGTATAACACTTTGGCAGTGATTCTGTTTTCATAAGGTATGGCCATTTACAGTGGTGAGCACATTCCCTCTTTTCCTTGTCATAAGGCCTCGTAGATTTTGCAACACATTCTCATAATCTTCATTGTAGCAGTCCTCATAAACTGTGGCTGCTTTTTGATGCAAAGCTGCACGTACCTTAATCATTTTTAGTCAAGACACACACCTTCAGCATACCTGTGCATATAGGTCTACGGCTGTTTTATCAAAAGCCTGTGAAGAACTTTGTGAAATAGGAAACTGAAAATCTGCAAGAACAGCTGCGCCAATTTGAGATGACATTGCAGTGGTTCAATAGCGAATCCTACTTGCCTTCCTGCACTGCGCAGGACTGCCTGAGATGCGTGTGCCAAAGCTCATTGGCTGAAGGCGGTCGTAAATAGTGTGAGACAATCAATTGAAAATGCTGCTTGATTACAGTTAAACCTCAATATAACGAACTTCAAATAACAAAATTCTCGATGTAACAAAGTATTTAACTTTCCGTAACCTCTTATTCATAGAACACCATGTATTTAGAACCTCAATATAACGATTAAGAGACTTAGATAAGCTAGTTGGTCGCTGGCTTGATGGAACATGGTTATAACAGCGCATCTTGAGGACATGGCACAGAATGAATAACGAAGTCAATATAATGAAGTGTGTTTGTATGCGATTTCAATATAGTGAAAGTTCACTGCTCCCGCAAAGGAACGCCGAGACAATAAATGGAAACTTCCGTGTATACAGATGGCCAAATTGTTGATCTACAAGTGGTTGCTAGCAAACGCACCTCTCAAATTACGCACCACACAACAAGAGGAACTGCTGAAGTAGAGCTGCATCATGCTCCTTATAAAGTCCAAGTGCGATAAGATCCTATCGTGCCCGGCACGCCTTCCCACACAAGCGAAGGGAAAGAGGGGCAGGGAAGCAAGCTTGTGGTAATGCACTCAAGCGTGGGTCTTGATTTCTGGAGCGCGGTTTAGCCCATAAGCAGCCGCGCTCACACTGCTATAAAGGTAACCTGCCGTGTGTGCAAAGAATGGGTGTGTCGAGACAGTGTGGCATCATGTAAGCTGTCTTCCCACATGTTTAGTATTACAGTTTGCGTAATCTCGAGTTTTGGTGACCCGTAGGAGTGAGAGGCAGACGAAGCATTCGCTTCCCGCTGTCAGTGCTTTTCGTGATAGCGTCGGCCCAGTGTAGGCGACACTATCAGCCGCAAGGGTGGAGTATACGCGAAAGTGTGACTGGCTTCACTTAATTCGTACCACCGATTGTCGATGTGGCATGAAACTGTACCATTTGTTGCCGACTCACAAATTCATCAAAATAAATTGTTTTCACATTTGCTTTTTCGATAATTCGGATAATTCTAGGGCCCTTTTCTGTGTAAGAAAAATCCATCGGTGACTGAATTTATTTGCATGAAAGGTCAAATTTCAATACAATCAAATTTGGATGTAACGAAGCAAATTGCCGATTTTACCGCCTTCGTGATATCGAGGTCTAACTGTACATCAATGACAGTGTGTCAAGCATTGTTGTTCTCTTTGTCCTCTGTTTACCAGGAGGAGGATGCATCAACGGAGGAGAGTAGCTCGGAAGAGTCCTCCGATGAAGACGAAGATGATGACGAGGAAGAAGAGGACGAGGAGGAGGAGGGAGAGGAGGAAGAGGGAACCGAGGAGAAGGCTGGCAAGTCTGATGACGAGGACTCAGATTCGAGCTCTGAAGAGGAGGAGGAAGAGGAAGAGTCTGAATCGGGCTCCTCGGACTCGTCTAGTAGCGACGACTCAGATGAGCCATCTGCCCCCACGTTGCCGCCAGTAGTCCCCAAGCAGCAAGCCCCGCCCTCCAAGAAGCAGCAGACACCTGTCATCAAGAAGGAAGAGGCACCGAGCTTGGTCACAGCACCGGTGGTGGTTAAGGTGAGCTCAGCTCATAGTGCCGAAATCTACCTCTTTCCTACCCTCCGCATTAGCTCAGTGGCAATGGCGTTCTGCTTCTGAGTGTGAGGTCATTGGGTTTGATCTCCGGGCATGATGGCTATGTCTTTATTGGTTCCGAATACAAAAACACTCGTAGATTTAGGTGCACTTCGAAAATCCTTAGCCACAACTATGTTTTAACCTCTAGTACAGTGGAATCTCGTGCTTAAACAGAACACCATCCTCGTGGTTGGTTGGTTTTGTATTCATGCAGTTGTATTCAGCTCTTTGCAAACTCTCAGTAAATTGAACTCCTGATGAACAGAACCAATTTCCCTGGTCCCTTGAGTTTCCGTTTAAAGAGAGTCCACTGTGTGTTGCTAGTAGGTACCTGCCAATGATGCTTTACTGTAATTTGATGTTTTTGAGCCTTTTCCTAAACCACAAGTTCATTTCCCTACATTGTGCATTTTCCAAGTTAACGGCTGCACCAATAGTTCTTGGATTAAGTGCGAGCTGCACATGCTGCAGCTTATATGATGCGCATGATTTCATCACAAGAGCCACTTCTGCATTTCCTGTCTTATAAGAAGCAGAAACTGGTTACAGATTACAAAGCTTAATAGTAAGTAGCCGTTAGCTCTGGAAACTCTTGCAGTTGAGCTGGGTTATTGTCAATGCATCTGTTTGGATTCAGGACATCATAGTATTTCTGATCACAATACAGTTAGAACCTCAATACAACGAACAGTGGTATGCTGTATTTACTCGAATCTAGGCCAGCCCCAATTCTAAGCCGACCCCCCGAATGTCCAAAGCCAAAAAAAAAATTAAAAACCTACCTCGAATGTAGACCGATCAAAATCGTGAGGACAACGTTCACAAAATGACAACAGAATTTATTCAATATGAACATGCCGAACTCACTCTGCGCTATCATCGCTGATAGCCTCATCACTATAGCCTAGACCACTCACGCTTGTGGACGTGCGCAAGCTCGCGTCGGCGCGCCCATGCTTTCACAGGCAGTGCGGCATGGCTTGCACACGTTGAAATGTAGCACAATCTCGGTGAACAGCTCCTCTCCGTTATCGCGCGTATTTTCCTTATTGCTGTCATCTCCTCGTTGTGGCACACCCAAAAAGCGTCCCCTGTTACCCCTTCAATGACGGACGTTTTTCTCATCGACGCCAAAGCCCCGCCTGGCTTGAATGTTTGACGATGCCTTTGCGGCTAGCACAACTTTTCGTTTGAAAGTGGCACTATAGTGGCATCGCCTATGTGGGTAACACCACACTATGCCAACCTATTGGTGTTGGGCTTCTGAGCACGAGGTCGCGGGATCGAATCCCGGCCACGGCGGCCGCATTTCGATGGGGGCGAAATGCGAAAACACCCGTGTGCTTAGATTTAGGTGCACGTTAAAGAACCCCAGGGGGTCAAAATTTCCGGAGTCCTCCACTACGGCGTGCCTCATAATCAGAAAGTGGTTTTGGCACGTAAAACCCCAAATATTAAATTTAAAATGCCAACCTATGCCACCTATGGCAACCACGCCACATGCCGATGACACATGTCAGCAAAGCAACGTCACTCGTGTATTTCAGTTGGCTACTGGCACGGCTAATAGCGGCTGGAATGCTGAGCTTTCTAGATGGCGCTAGCTATACGCTACATTTATCATTTCAATTTACAAACTGTCGCATTTTTAAAAATCCTCGAATCTAGAGTTTGCTGAACCTAGAGTTTGGTATATAATTATTTGGAAAAAACTATCGGCCTAGATTCGAATAACTGCGGTAACTAATTGTCGGATATAACAAAGTAAATATAACATGTTTATTACTGATATCAGCATGTAGCAAATATATGCTTATAGTGAATACAAAATACAACAAAGGTTCTATGCAACTTTGTTAAAACAAGGTTTGACTCCATCATTTTGTTGAAGTATGCTGATCTAGCGCGGCAAATAAAAAAAAAACGGGACACATCTGTGAGGACCTATCATTGAAATCCTTGAGCACCTTTGGCTCCCTTCTGCAGGCTCGCACAAAGGAGCCGATTAGGCTCAGATGTTAATAGCCTGTTGTTTCAATGGTCATTGAAAGTAGCGGTACGACTGGAACCTTTGTTTTTGACTTATTCTGTTGCATAAGGCATTCTTGACATCCCAGAGGCACCAGTTGCTGAGCGTGCAGAGCTACTAATTTTTACACACTAAATCTGCACTAGTGTAATAAAGCTGCCTTGCTTTTAGGCTGCTCGCAGACATCATGTTTTCGTTTTATGGAGAGGAAGTCTCGCCTCCTTGGTATATCTCTGTTTTATTGCAAGACCAAGTCCCTTGCCTGCATATAGTTGTACACAGTTTTAATACGCCCACTTTTGTTTCTGTCTGTCATTTGTGCTTGTTTGACATTTAGGTATGTTTCCTCAATCTCTCTCCTCAGAACGAGCCCAACACAAACCACGAAGAGGATGACGAGGATGACAGCAGTGAGAGTGATAGTGACAGCAGCTCAGACAGCAGTGACGACAATGACGACTCCGAGTCGGGGTCAGACAGCAAGGACTGAGGTTGCCACAGCTGGTGCCGCATGCTTTCACTGTGCCCCTCCTTGTTACAAGGATGGGGACAAGCCTCCTGTGTTGTGCTGTAGGACAAAACAGTGGTGCGACGGAGTACAGCAACGTCATTTGTGGTAGACATTCTCGCGCGCAGTTGTCGCCTCAACCGTCTTGCCCTCGCCACGGACTGTTATTAGCCGTGAAGATGCAGACGTTGGTGCTGCTGAAGTTCTGGAACCTCTCCATGCTCTATCTATAAAGTGCCTGCGAGACTATCTGCGGTGGCTACATGACATTGCAGCGAACGCTACAACTGCAGTGTGTTAGCTCGACTTGTGTTGTTGCCAGCCCTGTGTTGCTACAGGCAGAAAAAGAGACTGTGAGAGAAAAAAAAGAAATGTCAATGTCGCGTCGCAAGCTTGATGAAGGCTTGCTTTGCATATCTCATAGTAAAATACTGAGGAGGGATCCCATCATATGTGCGGTGCTGCCGTGCCTTTGACAATTCAAAGCACAGTGTTCCAATCGCTGCCGTTATTTGAGAGCATTGAAAGAATGGTGAAAACTAGCCCGTGATAATGACATTAACTCACCAGTGCATGTGCTCGTACTGCCATGCCAAGCACGCCTTTAGAAACATTCTCGTGCTGAAACGCTTTCCGTATTTCCTCCAGGAGCGAGGCTGCTTGTGAAGCTTTTTGTCTATATGGTGTAATTCGTCTGCTGGCCACTGCTGGCGTTATCACTTACCGATTTTTCGTACTCAGTCAGGGCCACCGATAGCAAGTTTTCGTACCCTCTACACAATGCTGCTTATCTTTTTATGCTTCCACCGTACGTGTTACGAGCATGTTTCACGTGGCCTAACTTTTTAATGGTGAGCAGCGGGCTACCATGTGCATTCTATTCAGGCCAGAGAGGATTGAATGGTTAATCTTATCTAGTGCTTTCTTTAGTTCTCCCATTTCCTCACGAAATGCTGGAATGGAAGTTGTGTGCTTCCCGGCCCGATTGGAAACTCCTCACCATCAATGCAGAAAGGTTTTTCCAGCTGTTTGCCTTCTATGTTCTTTTAATAGCATTTACTTCCGTAAACCACATGTGGCTAAAATTGCTTTGTAGCTGCTTCATGAAGCCCAAGGCATCTTATTAGGCCTGTGCTGTCCCGAGCATGTCCCCTTGACATACAAATTTTGTGATCTGGCATTGTCGCAGCTTGCCATTCTAGTTCGAGTCTTTCTGATTTAGTTCCAGGTCCTGACTGGCATTGCTTCTTCTTGTGTTGTGCCTTTCAATTGTGCCCTCTAGGGCATAGTACGTTTTAATCTGCTCTGCTCTCGTCGAACTTTTTTATTGAATCACTGGCACGGTTGTGCATTGCGACGTGTCCTTCAGCTTAACACTTAAACAAAATACTCACTGCATATAAATTTCAGAAAACTGAAGTCGCTTGCATGTACTGTTTTCCCGCATGCACAATACTGGCTGCTTAATGCGACCCCTCGTGTGGAGTCAAGCAAGCACTACTGGCTTTAGGGCCTTGTCATTGAACCTGTTTACTGAACTTTATTTAAGCACTTTCAGTCTCAGATATGCTCGTAGCAGACTCATTATAATGCAAAGCAAGCAAAGGTATCTTGATTTAGCGCTGGAATTGCATTCGGCATCAGCATATTATTCAATGTGATACTGCGCTCTTATAACTGGTATTTGTAATTTCTTGGTCGCTTCCAAGGCAGCTATGAAAGGTGGCTGCACATGTGATGAAAAGAAGTCTTCTGTCATTTTCACTGCAAATATAGTGCCACGATACTTACAAAACATTTATTTAATGATTTCTCGTTCAGAACTGCAGGCAAGTACTATAACACAGCACAAGTTGTCCTAAAATTGTGATGTCATTGTTTTCAAGCTGACTGTGTAGCTTCAAATCGACCTGTTGTGGCACTGCTTAAAGCTCTGCGCCTTGGCTGTTGCTTTGTGGATTTAGTCACTTTGAGTGTGAAGTGAGTGTCTATACCATTAACTGCTAACTGTTCATGCTGATGAAAGTGAGATCTTTTTAGATTTTTCTTACTAGTAGATTTGTGAGCTTATGCATTGTTAAAAAGCCCGAGCTGCACTGCAAGAATTGATTCAATTTTAACATTAAGCAAGAAAGTACTTCAGCACCTATGAAACGAAAAAAAAAAAAACGTTGCTTAGAACCAGGTAGCTCTGCCAAGGTAAGAATCCATATTTAGCTGGGCTGCAAGTTTCCACCACGAAGATGGACAGTAGCATCATTTTTTTCACTTTTGTAAACTTTTGCCCATGTCCTGTGGGCAACTTTCAGGAACGGTATGTGTGGCTTCCTTCCAAAGATGCGAGACTATATTTCAACTGTCTCGGCGAGAAGTCGTTGAACTGAGCCCAAAGCCAAAGTTTCATGATGGGGAGGCTGGGGTTTAGTACTTTTCAGAAGTTGCTGTGGCTCATCACTGATAGCCTCACTTTTAACTTGCCTTGCATGGCAAGTTGTTGCAGAATGTTACAAGCGACATAATTTAAGGATGTGCAGAATCGCACATTGACACGGGAATTAGATGTAGTAGACTTTTCCAGCTAAATTGCTGGACCATTTACGTGTACTGCTGTCACAGAGGCGGCACTTCATGGTGCATCTTGTTCAACGTCATGGCTAGATGCAGTACTTAGCTGTTTCCTCATGAATTAAATCAAATTTGCATATCTTAAGTTGAACTGTTCCTTCCATTGTGCATGAAGAATGCACAGTGGAAGGAACAGTGGTGTTATCAGAAACCACTGTGCACTCCACTGATCTCCATGGCAGGTGTTTTGCCCCTTTTGAACAGACTGTGCTGCCATCTCTCCCAGCGAGAAAATTTCATTTTGTGGTGCATCACCACCGCGGAATGTTAAAAAGTTTATGAACCACGGCATATAGGAAAATGTAGAATTTCGAAGCTCCTTTAACAACAATACAATGTTCACAAATATGAGTGCAAACTACAATGCCAGGCTGCAGAAGTGTTCAGCTTTCTCGCAGATCCCGCTGTTCATGAACCTTTCAGACAAACTGTGTATCGTAGATAAAATAAATATGCATCCCAGCATGGTATTAAACGAAAGGTACAAGGTGCTGCCTCTGTGTGAAAGTTGTGCATTAGATGAACCAGTGATTTAGCCAGTAGAAAGCTATTGCAGGCTCATGTGTCAACACAACATAGGGCCATTGCCATCTTAAATTTTTTCAAAATTTACAGTTTCCAAAAGATCACTGGCAAGCTTCACAGCTTTTGTGCGCATTGTGGCCTTTTCTGCTGCTAGAGCAAGCTGGTGCCCGGGATTGCTGTATATTCTGAGCAGAGGCTCATAGGTTCCTTACAATACGAAACAGGCCACTTAGTGCAGGAGACAAGTTGTGTGCCTTTCCGTGTGCCCTAGAGAGAGAACTGATGCGATATAATGTGCCATCACTGTACGAGGTATGCTTGCATGTATGCATGTGCCATGTTGTATAATTGTGCATATCCCTTCTCCCAGTTTCTTTAATGGGCTTAAGCACAATAGCCCCTGCCTATAGTACCCCCAATCCTTGCGGCATACTGTCGAGTTTTATTGTCGTTTCGTTTTCCTCCTAGAGTTTGTACAAAAGTACAACTTGTGCGTTGTGTAGGCACCCATAACACAAACTGCCACCATCATTATTCCATCATCACCAACTAGTCTGTTTTCTGCCTTAACAGGGACGCAGAAGGGTGTTTTTTTTTTTTTTAATAAATAAAGGTGTCAAAACACTGCAAAGTGTTCTGTGTTTAGTACTGCTTTTACTACCACGAAAGTTGAAGCAAGGTGGGCTGACGTCTCCAATTACAGAACCCTGAATGAAATAACACATACACAGCATTTGCAATGCTAACTGGAGAAATGCCCTTCCTAGTAGCGTTGGCTCAGTGTCAATGGCGAACTAAGGCTTGTGCTGCTCAGCTCTTTGGTCTGTTGAATGAAACATTCCTTGGATGCAGCGGTCCACATCTCGTGGAGTGGAGCCACGAGATGTCTCTACCAAGAAAGCTACCAAGATGTCTTCCACGACAACATGCTAGAGGGAAGTGACGCTAGCACTACCCAGTGGAGAGTAGGAGCAGAGAGGGCATCAGCCAATGGTAGCAGCTCGCGGCACAAGCACTCTCTCCATGCTCGGTACTCTTCTGCGCTGTAGCATCAGTCGAGAGGCTCAAAGGCAAAATCCTCGACTGGTAATCTATGGGTCTGGCGTTCAAATCCTCGAGCAGCACTGCTTGCCTTCCACGTTTGTGACTTGTTGCAAGGTGCTGTGGGATTCCTGCGATGATCACTGGCAGACACCAAACAAGGGGAGGTCGGCCCAAAATGGCTGTCTGTAAGTTGCCATTAATGTGGTCTTTCCGGCGTACTGAAATGCCACGATGTCAAGGTCGACTTGAAAGTCGCTCATTCTTGTGTGTCACATTTTGCTCAGTACTTCTACACGCTCCATTGCTGTCTGCAGTTAAAGAGAAGACTGCGAGTGCCACTGATGCAGTGTTGCCTCCATTCCTGATGGAGCATTCCTTGCCACTATGCTTTTCAATTGTTCTGGTGCCTTGCATCCAGTGCAGAAGGCTTTAGTGGCGACTATACGAAAGAGCTAATACCTTCAGCCGACACAGGGTAACCTCTAATGTGGTAGTATTTGCTTCAGCACACCAAGCACTGCACTATGCATCTCCTTTGTACAATTGAGCTGCGCAATGCAATTACTGTAAATCCTGCTTAACACATTGCTCATGTAGATGTAGCAGACAGAAACTGTGAAAGTTATGAACAGTACTATTTTCGCATGTTTACAACTCAAAAACCATGAAGACCGACAAACACAACACAAGCACTAACTTTTAATAATGAGATGAAACGACTTATTGGAACGAATAGGTTCTGTAGAAATCCACACAGAGCTACTTTCAGGTAGGCGACGCTTGTTCATGAATCATTCCTCCACCTTGCAGATTTCCACGGAACTGATTTGCCATATTTAGTGCCCATGCACTTCAAGTTGTCAAAATCTGCTGGCCTCCTGATCAGCTGAGATAGAGTGACTGCCCAGATAGGCACTATTCCTGGATTCAGTTCCCAAACAAGGAAAAATTTTTTCTTCAGCTGCAAAATTTCTTCCCTGAAAAAAATTCACAGATGATTACAATACTCCCTAATGTGAAATTAGAGTGCAGCTCTATATGCGTTTTCATTTCACAATACGTTGGCTGGCACAGACAATCTGTCTCATGCGGCATGTTACAAACTGAGCAGAGTGTGGTATGACTGCCTCGCTAATCAGGAGATTGTGAGAGGCAGTGCATGGGTGACTTGGGGTGCGATTCAAAGCAGCCGTCGCAGACGGAACTCCGCTCATGCAGCGCTTTGTTTCCACACAGACGACGTGCGCTGCCCTGATGCCATCTTGTAGTCATCGTTGCTGCAAAACACGTCATGCATGGCACTGCGCTTTTCTTCCCACGCTTTCACCATAACCTACTCCCTCGTTTTCTGCCTCATGGTTCCTCTGCACCCTCCTTTCCCTCTTTCCTGCACACGCTCTCTTCGCTATTGCTGTTTTTCATCATTCGCTCGGTTACGAGGGACAACGCCGATGCTCTAAAACCTGCATGTGTTTCCTTTTAACTTCCTGCTGGATTTCAGGTGAACCACAATCTTTTTCCTATCATGAAGCTTTGTGGTTTTGTGTTATAAGTGAATGAAAATGCCACATCAACAGTGCTGAACTTTACCTCATAAAGAACGCCAAGGGCAACGACGTAGTTTTCTCATGAAAAAAAAAATATATATATATATATATATATATATATATATATACATACATACATATATACATACATACATATATACATACATACATACATACATACATACATATATATATACATATATATATATACACATATATATATATACACATATATATATACACATATATATATACACACATATATATATACACATATATATATACACATATATATATACACATATATATATATACATATATATATTTAGGTAGCAATTACAACAGATTACCAGCATCGTGAAGCAACCGAGTTCAGGAGCACATGTGCCACCACATGCTAAAAATACATATCCTTGCCTAACACAGCTTTTAGTGAAGGCTATCAGACAGATGCAAGCCCACCGAACACCTACACCACTATGTTGCCTATTTTACAGCGTAAGTTATGGGCTCATTCTAATGCCATTTCGATTGGCGATAGTGTCCGTCGCAGCAATCGCATAGAGAAAGACAATTTCATCCCCTATGGCCTAGCATGCCGCATAGCATCGATACCTGCTCACTTTGCGTTGCAGTGAAATATTAGAGTGCAGCGTACCTGCTCCTCCGGTGAGTGTCGGCATCGTTCCTTGGCATAACCGAACAAACAAGCACAGCGAAAGATGAGAGCAAACATGGTGCACAGCAGGGTTGAAAAAAAGTGGCGAGAGCAAAGAGGCGTGAGTAGGAAATTGGGGAAGAGGGTGCAGCAGAACCAAGCGAGGGAATGTATGGCGAAAGGGTGAGGAGGGAAGTGCACTGCTGATGGCCACCAGACATGCGAGGGGCCATCTGGCGGAACACTGTAAACGCCACAATTGCCGTCTGTATCTTCGCGACACCAGGTTTCTGGCATGGTCTAGAGATAGACTAGAACGGGAGATATTGGAAGCCTTTTACATTGCTAAGGCCGAGGGCACGTGCATTAGTTGCCCTTCAGTGACGCTTTCTGAAAAAGAGATAGCTTTTCTGAAGAGATAGGGAGGTCGTGATGTCACGTTGGGCCATTCTTGGTTGCATCTATTTAAAGTTCTGTTTCTTCAAAAAACATTTAGTTGGAAGTAGCGCCTTGTCTGTCGTACATGTGTTCTTTCGTGCGCGTCTTCGCAGCGCTCATTTCATCAAGTATGCGAAGAGAAGGTGCTGGCGTGGGGTTTGGACCCACTGCGCAGGCGCTACTTCGCCTGTGGCGCCACTGCCGCTCGAGAATGCGCTCCACCACGGGTCCGCCCGAGCCATGAGTTCTCGTGTTCCCATTCACTTTCTGAACAATGAGCGAAGCAAGCGATCGAAATGCCGCTGCTGCTAAACAAGCTGCCTGAGCAGAGGCTCAGCGCCGCCGTCAAGTACACCCTGTCATTCAGAATCAAATTCTTTGCCACAATATATCACGAACTTAAAACACCTAAGCAACTGTGCTCAAAATTTGCATAAGGGAGCTTCATAATCGTTGGCGAAATTTTTTCGTGGTGATAAGCCATATACTTATCCAAGTGATTCTCGTTTTAATGTTTTGCACATGCCCAACTTAATTTTCACGTTGGGGTGATGCATCCTTTGAAAGGGAAGAAAATGTTGCATCTTTAGTGTAGCAAGGACAATGACGAAAAGACATGTCGCCATTTAGAAGAAGCATGGCGAACAAGAAGTGACTATTACGCGGTATTAAACAGTCCGTTCTTGTTACTGTTCCTGCAGGCTGAGTGTTTATGCCCTCCAGTTTCCCCTTGCACTGTATTGTGACATGTATCAAAGGTTAAATGTGGCATGTACATGGCGTAGTCTCGCTACCTGTGTTACCTCTGCGACGCGTTATGGGGCCTTCTAGCAAGGTACAAACCGCTGTTGAAGAAGCGACTCATAGAGCTATGTGCATGGCTGCAACCAGGCAACGTCAGGCTCAGCTGCAGAGGACAGCACAAGCCACAGGTCAATGCTGGGCAGACAGTTTAGCTCATTCTAAAAAAAAAAAGAACTTTGCCGCGAAGACCCTCTAATGCATGCTGGCGAACATCGGGCACGACAGTTTCTACACAAGCAACCTCACGTGTGCTCAGCCAGAAATGCAGCCCGACAGCTTCGCCGCAAAAACTCTCGAGTGCAAGCAGCCGAAAATGAGGCCCGGGAGCTTCGCCACACAGACTCTCACAGGGAGGAAGGAAAAATATAGGAGGGAGCATTACATGACGCAGCCAGCCTTGGCCAACGAACGCTGCGTGAAGCCACAATGGTGGCCCAACACGTGACCTCTTGCGTCGGGATCACTGAGCAAGAATCGAGATTTGCTGAGACGCTTGGCTCCCAGTAGCATAGCCTCCTGTATATCCAGAAGGCACTGTTATATAGGAGGCTATGCCAGTAGTTTTTATTCGGTAGACGTTTGTTCAGCTGCCCTGCCCTCGCTCTGCCTGCAGAGCGGGAACGCTAAAACCAACTGCGCACTTTGACATGCGATCACATGCAGGGCCACAAGGTTGGCTTCAATCGCGTTGCGGTATGCTCCCTCCTAAAGTTTTGCTTCCTCCATGGACTCTCATGTGCAAGCAGACGAAAATGAGGACCAGGAGCTTTGCCGTATATGATAACCGGCAACACAGACGTAATAGACGGGCTGGTCAATGGTGCAGTTGGGAACCTCGCCCACACTGAGGTAGACAAGCCAGCTGTGACTGGCTCAAGTTCGACTGTTGTGCCACAGGAAGACGAGGTTCTACTTCGGCAGCTGCTGCTTACAGTGCGGCCGCCGTACCTTGAAAGAAATATGTGATGTGGACAAAGTGTGCGCCCACACGGGTGCAGTATTTTGAAAGCAATCTGCGATGAGAACAAAGTGTGTGCCTGTGCTGGCCTCATTTTCAAAGCAATCTGCAATGTGGACGAAAAGCCACCAGTGCTGATGGCTTCGTATGCGCTGTGCTTTCGACGTTTAGTTCGCATTGAAGCGAGAGACAGCATGAAGGTCAGTTCGCTCGCTGCTGCTGCCACGTTCATCTTGCTTAATTTGCTATCTCAATCGATGCTTCGCCTTTCGGACAAAACTATGACTTTTTTATTTGTTCTTTACTTTGGATGTTCGTCACGCACTGTTCGCAATAACATTGTTAGACATCGTGATGAAAGTTTCGGAAGTGAGGCGTTTCGGATATTACGGACTTCGGATAAAACGGAGAGTTCTTGTTGGATTATCAGGATCTGTTGTAATGAGAGTCGATTGTATACAAACGAGGAAATCAGTGTGTGCCAACTCATAGGGGCACCAGACACAGACTCTGCCGCTGTGTGCACAGTGCATAACTCCAAGGGTATTGCAGTTGCCACAGTGTACGTGTCACCAGGTGTTCAACATTTGAAGATTACAGACTTTTTGGCACATACCTTTGTTCTTCAACATGATGTGCCCCTAATTTTTACGGAGGATTTCAACAGAAACATGAAGAAACCCCAATATTGCCGGGATTTCAACAGAAACATGAATTCCCAGAATGCCTGGTTACAAGAACTGTGTACAAGATGCCCTCAGCATGGAATTTGCAGCTCTTAAATGCAGTTCCTCGTGCACCGGTTCTTGTTTGAACTTTGTGTATTTACAAAGTACCCTTACTGCCCCACTGCATGTCCTTCTAGACCTACGTTTCTGACCATGAAGCACATGAGTGCGTTACGATAAACAAGACTTTCAATATACTTACTACTTGCAGTTACCGGGTTCAATCTGTTTATGACGGCCTTTTATGGAGATGCTACTCCAGCTTCCAGAGTGAATGTGCTGCATTTGCCGTGCAGGCCTGTAGCTTTCTTTTTTTTTTCTCTGTATTCGTTCTCCATTTGTTGCATACCAAAATCACTCTGCATTCCTGGCCTTGACAAGTTCCTACAATCAGCATTGTCTTAAAATTAAACTGTGGGCTTGAACGTCTTGAAACTGCAAAGTGGGTTATGAAGATCAGTGTAATGGAGGGCTCTGGATTAATTTAGACCACATGGTTTTTTTTTTCAACATGCACCCAATGCATGGTTACCAGTATTTTTGCATTTCACCTCCATTGGAATCTGGTCACCAAGGCCAAGATTGAACCCGCAACGTTTCATGCTCAACAACACAATACTATAGCCACTGTAGCAAGTAGCAATGTCTCTTCGCTTCTTACAAACATTTCTTGCTTGAAACAATTGACCGCAGTACACATACAGCAGAACAATACAATCAAAACCACACAAGATGCAGAATTGTTGCCTTGATCAAAACAGAAAGCAGACAACGGACATGTTTGCAAGTCAAAACTGCTTGCTCATTCAAGAACAAACAGGAACATCACGAGTATCTCCAGTCTTGAATACAGCAGAACTATGACAGTTCTGGAAGAGCTGTAGTTGCTTGCGTTTGCCGCCTTTATCTTTCCATACTTCTGCTGGTATAAGCAAACCACGAAATAAATACATTAGTTTCGAATTTAAAAAAAATTTAGACTAAATTAGGGGGTTTTACGTGCCAAAACCACGATCTCATTATGAAGCACGCTGCAGTGGCGGATTCCGAAAATTTGGACCCCCTGGGGTTCTTTAAAGTGCACCTAAATCTAAGTACATGGGAGTTTTCGCATTTCGGCTGCATCGAAATGCAGTTGCGGTGCCTGGGATTCAATCCCATGACCTCGTGCTTAGAAGCCCAACACCATGGCCAAGTTTGGAAATTAGTTAACCACTATATTTCAGTGGCCAGCCAGTTTGTGGGTGGAGGGCACAAACATCATGAAAATACCCACCGGAGCAGCTCGGTGGCCATACCAGCGTTCTGTTGCTCAGCACAAGGCCTCGGGTTTCATTTTCAGTTAGTACTGCAGCATCATTCTGATGGGGTCGGAGTGTAGCAATGCCCAGGTATCGAGATTTCAAAGCATGTTAAAGAACTCTGACCTAATTTTGACCACCTGGGGTGGTCGAAGTTAGGTCATCTACCTAGGGGATGCACAAAGAGACATTTAATCTCCCTGGTTAAATCTGACCACTCGTAGTGGTCGAAATTAAATGAGAGACCCCTGCTCCAGCATCTTGATATATGCCTAAGCATACTTTGCCTAAATGTAGCCTCAGTTGTGATTCTGGCCTCAAAATTCCTCGTTCTTTCTTTGTTCTTTCTTTTTTTCTTCTTTTCTTTCCTTACGAACAAAGTAACGTTTGCAATTGGTTCAATCAAATTTCAGCTTAACTTTCTGCAGCTTGATGGATGCTTTGGCAACTGACTGTGAAATATCTGTTCCCAGTGGACACCTTGGCTCAACCCTAAGTGAATCGAGATCCTGAACAGCAGATTCTGGTGAAGCTGCGTGCAGTTCCAGCCCATTCCAGGCAACCATGAGGCCATTGTCTGAGCACAGCCTGGCAGGTGTGGCCACAAACCTGGCCCCCAGATGGTCACACAGCTGCGCCAGCGCGTCTCTGAGCACACCATTGCATGCCACACCACCTGCAACCACGACGGTTGGGGCCACCCTTTCTCGTCTCAGTTCGTCGGAAGCCAGTGGAGGCAGCAGGCCCTGCCGTGAACAGAACTCTAGCGCCCTCTGGGTGCGTCGAACCAAATGCTGCACCACAACTCGCTGCGCTGATGCGCACACATCGTGCAGTTCAGGGACCAGGGCATCTGCCTCGATACCTGCCAGTTACAAGGGGGATAATAATGCAAAGAAATGACTGTTTATCAAAGCCCTCGTTGCAATAAGGCGGCACCCACATCAATTCACTGTGGTCTGCAGGACTACATCATCATCCGCCTATTTTTATGTCCACTGTAGGATGAAGGCCTCTTACTCCCAGCGATTTCCAATTACCCCTGTCTTTCACTAGCCAATTCCAACTTGCACCTGCAAATTTTCTAATTTCATCACCCGACCTAATTTTCTGCCATCCTCAACTTCCCTTGGCATCCATTCTGTAACTTTTATAGTCTACCGGTGATCTGCCCTATGCATTACATGGCCTGCCTAGCACCATTTCTTTCTCTTAATGTCAATTATACTATTGGCTATCAACGTTTACTCTCTGATACACACCACTCTCTTCCCGCCTCTTAACATTACACCTAACATTTTTCATTCCATCAATGTTTGCATTGAGTTATTCAGCTTCAAATATAATTTGCATGGTACATATTACAAGAATGCAGTACTCTGTAATTTATATGCAGAAATATCAAAGTGAGTGGCCATATGAGGAACCTCCTATGCAAGTAGTATTGGGCAGGAAAGGTGCAGGCAGTGGAACAAACGTTTGAGCTCGTGATAAAAATATGGATGGCCTACACACATTTACCCTTCCTTCCACTAAGCCTGCTCTTCTGCAGAACATTTTAACATTGAGATGAAAATGAATAAATGAATTTATAAATAAATTATCTGGTCACTACAGGAGGAGTAAAAGCAGAGCTCTGAGGACAAGCTTTAGGGAGAAACAAGCAGTAGAAGGTTTGCTAACAATGACTGACACCATTTCAACCACTGAATTTGACTTTCTTTTTCTTAAATAAATACCTGCTCGTAAAGCATGCAAGCATGATTTACCTGCCTTCTGTGGTCAAAAGCAGTGAGAAAACTCGTTGCTTTTTGCTTTTAACAACTGTAAGTGCATGCACTTGATTGTGATGATGGTGGCTAAGCAGTCAAATTGCAAGACCACAAGAATTTGCCGTAACAAAGTGAAGCATTACAAATGCAATTATAAATATGCGAGGCAGGAGTAGGCCAAGGATAGGCAGTAAGGTAGGCTGCAAGACTGGTCCTGTGTGACTTCTATGAAGTTGTGCTGTTTCATATACACGTACAAAAGGCAATTTGTGCAGCTTTTCCAGCCAAATACGATTTTTGTTCTATCAGCCTCTCACTAACTCAAACTGTGTTTTACCATCTCTACACGTAAGAGAGACAGAGCTGCAAGCAAATGAGCTACAAGTAAACCACACATGCTTATGGTTATAAAAGCTCCGAGCACTAAGTGCAGTGAAAGATTTTGAGCACTGCGAATGTTTTGAGCTCACCATGTTGCTTCTCCAGACGCAGGATTTCTCTATAAACGGAGTTCTTCAGGCCCGCAAAAGAGAAGTCGCAGCTGCGGTAATCCATCATCGGCTCTGGGAATGGGAAGGCATGAGGGTTGGCCCCACGGGCCAGCAGCTCAATCGCTGCCCCTCCACTGAGGCGACGGCATTCAGGCAGGTTGTGTACCTTCAATCGACGAGCCACCTGAATCGTTCAATATTTACAGCAAAAATGTGATGCGCGTCATCACCATAATGTTTTATGTCCGCGCTTGGAGACCTCAAATAACACCTGTCCTGTGCCAACCAAACCCACCTTGTACCTACAAGTTCACTAACTCCACCACTCCATCGAAGCCTCTGTTAGGAAGTGTTTCCTTACACCCCCTTGGCACCAATTTTATTAATTTAGATTACTCCTCGATGGGCTAGTTGGCTCTATTTTACTGAAAAGATTAATGCGCAAGAAAATGAAGATGACATCCAAAGTAGAAAAATGCAGGCGGGACACGTGAGCATTCATTTTCCACTCACAATTCCTTTCAATTCTACTGCTCTAAACAGACACACCAGTACCTGTTCTGCACATTACGTGTGATATACACATTAGAGTTAAAGCAAACCATATAGACACTTGGAAACAAAATTTATACAAGCTTCTTCTCCAACAGACTAATTTATGTCCAATGCAAGACAAAGGCTTCTCCCAGTGGTCGACAATTACTTCTGTTTTGCATCAGCTGGCCAAGTCCTATGCCGGCAATTTTACCAATCTCATCACGCCGCTCATTCTTCCATTGTTCGCGAATGTGTATCCCTTCCTTTGACACTTTGTCGTTATAGTAGACCGCTGGTTATCTGCTTCACAGATAATTGAAAAAGATATCTGCTTCATTTTACTGAAAAAAAATTGTTAATTTGAATAATAATAACACATTGTAGAAACAGTTACTGTATGCTTCATAGCTTATAGCATCTAGAATAGAGCACTGCAGAATAAGATTAGCCAAAGAAAAGGTCAGTACACAAAACAGAGCACTAAACTGTGCAACAAGATGAAAGGTTGTCAAGATATGCGAATTACCAGCTATGGCATTCTTTTTTTCATATTGACAAATTGAAAGTCGCTTCTAGAAAAGTCATGTTTTTAAATATTAAAACAGGAGCAGTTGGCACTAATCCAAAGAAGCCATGTCATTGAAACTAAATAACAAACCCAGTATGCATCAGAGATCAGATAAACGCTGGTGACAACAAACCATAGCATTAAAATTGCTGCATTTGTTGGTTTACATGTTTTTGACGGTTGTTTCTCAAGGTTTACTTCACATACGCTATAGAATTCCCACGTAATATGAAAGTCAGCACATTTGAGTCATTTCCTCACTATCTGTGAAATAATGGTTAATTTTAACATATTTTACAAACTTGGACAGGTTTCCACATGTTAGGAAGGCAATCTTAGTTCGAACCATCTTGCCATTTTGCTGAAAATTGGCAGCCTCTTCTTAAAGTACGGTCTTGAATTTATAAAAGCTGCAATAAAAGACTTAATGTGAAAGCAGACAATATGAGCACATACCCTAAAACATTCTTTTTGTATTTCATGCTGCAGTTACTACCACACAAAATCAAGTAAATCAAGATATTCTGGTTAGATCAACTACCGTAAACTGGGGCGCTATAACGTAAAACTATTCCAAACTTTTCTATTTGAATTCTGCAACGAGCCCACGGCGATTAGTCAAAAACTATTTTGGCCCACCCCCACTTCACCTGTCTGTCACGCGACATCACGAGAGCCGCAATAGCTCCCCATCTGATATGATGTGTACACACTGATTATGCATAATTTGGCCGAACAAAAGAAAAATAGTTGTTTCTGATTCGACACCTTTTTGCCATTAGCCCTCGACTATTGTTCAAGTTTTCGTAATGCACCCACTTCACCTGCCTCTCACGCGACGTCACAAAACCACAAAAACTTACCGCGTCACAGTGACGCGTACGTGTTAAAGATGCATTAATATACCGAACGAAACTGAATTTTCTTCTGAATAGCCGCAGGCTGCCCCGTTCCGAAAGGAATAAAATATGGCTGCCGCCGATCGCTCCGGCACTGCTACTCACCCCTGCCGGAGAGCATGGGTTTATTTGCCTGTAATAAAACTTTTTGCATGGCCCTGTAGTGTTTTCAAGAACTTTCGGCACGTTTACGATCTCGTTCTGCCAACTCTTCTTTGCTGAGGATCTGTTTTAGCGTCATTCTTAAGCTTCCATTGCATGCCGCTGCGATTGTCGACAAACCACCGCAAGCTAAGTAAGAGAAAGTGGACCAATCACAGACACCGGCACCACCCTCTTCATCCAGTTATCGATATTCAGTGCAGTGGCTCGGCCCCATCGAGTCCCTCTCCACTTGAACATGCTCCTCCCCTCTTGTGAGCCAATTAGATAAGACAAGCCGCTCAGAGCGGGCAATTTTATTCGTTTTTCAGGGAAACAAAAGCGACCTCCTATGAACGAGGGGAGCATTTGATTGGTTTGTTCAGACAACCCTGCGGGTTACCCGCCCGATGCTTGCATCAGCAGTTACGTAAATTTGATTTCATGAGACTGGAATAAAAACATATTGGAATAGTTTTACGTTTAGGGCCCCTGGTCTAATAAGTGCATCCGGCGACAAAAGTTTGCAGGTCACAGGATCTCCGAAAACGTTTAATTCCCAAGCAGCCTGTAGCAGCAGCCAGTAAAACTGTATACAACTGTTAGCATATTCTAGTCGAGGCCCGAAATGTGAGGTTGTGTGCATTGCGAGGTTGCAGAGATACTCAGCTTTTTTTCAGATCTGGTGCCTTGCATTATTTTGTCACTGGGTATACATTGTTGCAGGTTTAGTGAATTGAAGACCTTGAACCACCTCACTCAAAAGCATGCAATTATTAAGTTTCACGTGAAGCACGCTCTTGCAATTCAGTAACTTGTAGACCATGAACCAATTTTAAAATTTCTTCTCTCTGCTGCATCCAACAGCAATAAAATTTAGGCAATAGCAGGCAATTCACCTCGCGCAAGACTGAATTTAATTAAGTGTAAATTACAGAAGTGTCATTCCATCTATGCTGCAGTTCAAGATCATAACCAAAGTAATTGTTGTACTAGGTAAGAGCAGGAATTTGCTCGTGCTTCCCAAATTAATGGTTGGCAACATTTTTCATTTGCTAGAGTGAACAGCTTTTGACTCTACAAACACCTGATTACAATTTTCATCAAGATAATCCTAACAAGAGTCTTTCAGGATTTTCACCCCAAAGGCTGTAAGCTTTTAATCTTTAAAATGGCTAAGACAATTTGTTGGAGTGGGAGCAAAACCAACAATCTCCACATTATGTGTGCGACGCTCTACCAACTGACCTACATCAGTGGCTGTCAACCAGTCCACTTTCTTGGGTAATTGTTTATATGTATTAATGCTAGCCCTGGAAGTGCTAGCCAGCAAAATTCACTGTCATGGCAGTGAATTTCGAACATCCTTTCAACTATCAAAATGCAATATACATGTAAGAACACTGAAAGAATATACACAAAAAGACATCAGTTAAACATCACAGGGTTACATATTGTAATACTGTAAGGATGACTGACAGTAGCCACGACTAAAAAGCACATACTTCAGGTTGTAGTGAGTGGATAACTGAAAACTTAGAAGATCAGAGCTGATAAAGGACAGACGGTGATGGGATGAGTGACTAGCATCAAGCTGAAAAATAATTGCAGATTGATTAAAGGGGTCCTGAACCACACCTTGGGCTTGATGAAAAAACACAGCCCACGGATAGCGGATATCATACGATGTTGTGAACATCTCAGTCAAATTTTGCAGTCGTGCATGTCACGTGGAGCTCGTAAATGGAATGCGAAGTCACCTTTCTCTCAAACACTCCTGTTTCAAGAGAAGCCTGCTCATCACTCTTTTCTGGACGCTTTATTTTGCAATATAGCAGATTCCCATACACGGAAGCTATTGGCCAATAGCTGACATCAATAAAGACGGGTGTTTGCACCAGTGCGCTCCTTCCTATTGTTTCTGTGTACATTTATTGATGACGTTTTAATAAACAGGGTGAAGTAAGTGAAAATCTGCTCTTCAGTTTTGATCAGAATTATGCACTTCCGGAAGAAGCCAACTGTCGTCTACTCAGGCACGGCCATGGCCGCATGTGTAAGAATCAAACTTTGGCCACCCTGCTTATCAATGGTGTAGCCGTCACGTCTTGCTAATTTTGACTAGTTTTTAACACTCAACTAGCCTCGAACCACTCGAAACTTAAAGTCGGACAACATGCATGTTTGCTGCGCACGCTCACCCCTGGTCGTTCCTGGTTAGATGTCCTGGCAGACTTCGCTTCATAATGAGTAATTGACAGTACTTCAAAACGTGCAAGTTGGATGTTGCAACTATCTGTCGGTCAAGCTGGTGCAGGACAAAGGTCCGTACCATGTAGTACCACCAGACTGGAACAAATGAGCACGGTCCTACATCCAAGCCCTGTTGCACACAATTCAAACACTGTGCATATGCCCTACAGTTGTATGCAGCTGCGGCCTGCTACATAGCGGAAATACCACGGTCACCGCAACAAGTTTGCTGATTGAGCAGACTGCGGCTCGCTAAGGACAACTGTGCTTGGTTACGTTTGGCGCGTCGTAGGCACCAAAATTGGAAGCAGTGGCATCCACGTGAAAATCCGAAATCAAACTAGAACTGCCCGTCGTGGTGACGTTCAGTAGGCCCAGCATTGTGGGCATGCCCCACTCCACTGTAGCCGTTGCAGTGCAAGCCACTGAAAAAAGAACAGGAGCACAGCGACCAGGATCATAAGCAACCCTTTGATTGCCAATAACTCAGCTTCTTTTGAACGCATTGAAGTACTTTATGCGGCAAAGTATTTCTAAAATAGTCTATTTTAACTTCAAATGCATTTCTGAACTTTGATAAAAAGTGGTCCAGAGTCCCTTAGTCCAATCTTAGTCCAATGCTCATCCAAAAATGTCCTCAGACCTGTGCATTCCCACACAAGGTGATGTACGGTTGGAGTTACCTCCCTTGCACACATTTAAAATGTGAAAGTGATTGCAGGCAGTCGGGGTTGCTACGTTGTCATTGCCACTTCTATAATTAATTAAAGTTGATTGAAAGCAAAAGAGATGGTGCAGGTGAACTGTACGAAGGAGCTTCCTTTAGCACAACAAGCAAATAAATACATAGTGTATGCCATACATACCTTGTCCAAGGCCTCTCCTGGAGCATCATCAATGGTTTGCCCCAACAGCAAAAAATCATCGATAGCACGCACCACAGCCAGCTGGCAGTGGCCACCAGACACTAGTAGCACGAGGTAGGGAAACTCCACCCTGTGAAATATATAAATCACAGCAGAACCTGTCGCTGGGCAAGTCGGCACATCTTAATTACAGCCTGATGGGTGCAAACACAAGCACACGTAGAAAAATAGGCAACACACAGAGGCACTCTGTTTGTAGATCACAGACTGGACTGGGTGATTTAGAAATGATTTAGATCCATACAGGTCTCTGAACATAGCCTCAGCTTTCAGCGCCACTGTGCGCACTGCCGAGTCTCCGAGATTTCACGCCCAGGCAATGCATGTTTCAGCTTCTGTCTAATTTGTGGAGAGTGGCAATGGGGGCATGCTTAATACGATTAGCATTCTTAGGGTACCTGACACACTTTCCAGGGTCTCAATGACTCTCTACCTATCTATATATCTGTGTCTCCAACCACCCAAAAGTCACAAGAGAAATAAAATTTATGCTACTACTGCCAACCATTGTCCCACCAACTTTGGTCATTGGGAGTGGATAGTGCATGGTCTAATGGGTAGCGCATTGGGCACCTGCGCTGATAGAAATGGTTTCGAAACCAACCATTGGACCAACTTGGTTTAATCTTCACCTGGCCTCTGTTCAATGAACCTCTTTGACGTCAACTTGGGTCACTGAGTGTGTGCCACAGCATATGTGCCACAACTTCAATGACAAAAAAGATTCTTTAAAATTTATTCGGTGCTCGGGGGAACTGAACCCGCACCCCTTCGTGGCGGTGCTGCTAGATGGCACAGCAAGTGCCGTGACATGCACGAGAAAGGAGCCTGGCTGCATAGACATTTCGGGATCGGTGATATACTGTGTCGATACATTGCCTCAATGCTAATTGCATGAACGTCGACATGGGTTCTGACTAATTTTTTTTTCTTTTGTCGTGCAAGAAATGGCTATATTTGGTAACGTTTGGCGATGCATCCACTCATATTTCACAGGTAAATTTTGCACGGAGGCTGCCATATTTCCACACCATTTGAAACTAGCCTTCGAGTGTGCTCATCGTCATTAGCAGCAGCAGCCTATTTTATGTCCACTGCAGGACGAAGTCCTCTCCCTGCAATCTCCAATTACCCCTGTCCTGCGCCAGCCGATTTCAGCTAGCGCCTGCGAATTTCTTGATTTCATCACCCCATCTAGTCTTCTGCTGTCCTCGACTGTGCTTCCCTTCTCTTGGCACCTGATCTGTAATCAATCATCCCATCTCAATTGAGCACCCGATCTCAATCAATTTTACTCTTTCTCTCTTCAAATTGAGGTGAATTCTAGCCTTCACTAACCTGTGATCACTGCACCTTTACCCTACCTAAATCTTGTACATCCTGCACTATGCTGGGATCAGCAGAAAGTACGAAAGCAATTTCATTTCTTGTTTCACCATTAGGGCTTTTCCAGGTCCACTTTTTGTTCCAATGCTTCCTGAAGAAGGTGTTCATTACTCGCAGCTTATTCCTTTCAGCGAATTCTACCAACATCTCTCCTCGAGTGTGCCTAGAATCCACACCATAGTTGCCAATCGCTTGTTCACCAGCCTGCTTTTTCCCCACTTTTGTATTGAAGTCGCCCATGACTACAGTATACTAAGTTTGCACTTTTCGCATGGCTAATTCAACATCTTCATAAAAGTGTTTTATTTCTTCATCATCGTGACTGGAGGTTGGAGAGTAGGTTTGTGCTACCTTTATCCTACAACCTCCTATTCAGCTTTATTATGACTACTGCTACCCTCTCATAAATGCTGTATCAATGTTGCCTGCTATGTCCTTATGGATTAGGAATCCTACTCTGAACTGCTCCTTATCTGGTAGTCCCGTATAGCAGAGGACGTGGCCATTTGTCAGCACTGTATAAGCCTCACCAGTTCTTCTAACCCCAGTAAGGCCAATAATGTCCCAAAAAATGCCTGATAGTTCCTCAAAGAGCCCTGCTAGGCTAGCTTCACTTGAGAGGGTTCCGGTGTTAAACGTTGCAAGTGCAGTACGAAATTTCATTGCAGTTAGTCCTTAAAGCCCATCAATCAATCACCAATTATCAGATGTTTGCCCAGATATTATAAATTTAAAAGAAAAGTGAGATAGCTGAGAGCCACAGTGGCTCAGTGGTTATTGTGCCACTGAGCCCGAGGTTGCGGGTTCAATTCCAGCCGTAGCGGTCGCATTTCAATGTGGGCAAAATGCAAAATCGCTCGTGTACCATGCTTTGGGGGCACATCAAAGAACCCCAGGTGGCCACAATTAATCCAGAGCTCTCACTATGGAGTCCCTCATAGCCCACTGCGCAGCCTCAGACCGCAAATCCCACAATTAATTTTTTACGGCTGCCAGTGGCTGCACTTGCTTGTTCTGCAGACGAACAGCCGTTGCATGGGCCTCCATGTGGTGGACAGGGACAAGTGGCTTGCCATACTTGCGGGCCAGGTTGCAAGCAAAGTCGAGGCCCACACGCAATGAAAGAGCCATGCCGGGGCGCGTTGTTACTGCAATGGCTGTCATCGCCTGCAGATGTGTTTGCATAGAAGTGATGCCACAGAAAACAGTGATATTTATCCAGAACTAATGGTTATTTGTGACTACTACATGTATCAAGCCAGTACAATCAATCTTTGTTATAACAAAGTTGCATAAGACACAAGAACTCTTTTTGTTATATTCTATATTCATTGTAAGCATATATTCTTCACGTGCCGATATTAGTGAGAAAGATTTTTATATTTGCGTCTTTACATCCAATAGTTTGTTATATTTGTATTAATTACATTGAAGTTTGACTGTATATCTACTAACAAAGCAATGAGCAACTAACAATGTACTGATGTGTACTACCATGGGCAAATTAAATGCAAACAAGTTAGAGCTGACTAGAATGCATCATCCATTTTTCCTTCTGCCATATCATATAACGTCTGCATATCTCTCACTTGAACCCAAATTTTGGCCATACACTATTTTATAGCTGGATATAAAGCACAGTGAAATCACACTCCTGATTTATCACTTGTAAGAGGTTTGCATTTTCCAGTTCCCCTACCATTTGTAGATGACAGCAATACTTCTACAACGATGTAACCATTACGCTGATTGCAGTTGCTAACATTTTAGCCGCCTGTACCTATGTCCCTGAACATGCTGCAAAACAATATTGTTTAAGGTTGCAGCAGCTTAACATATATAATGATCCAGGACATTCACAGGATGCATCAAAACTTCATAGAAATTCACACATGTTTATTACATAAAAACAATTAACAATTCTTTTTGTATATACAATCAGACATCTTTTCAGTGCTGTCAAAATAATTAGCTTTATTTCCACCTTTCTGAACAGTGCTTTTCTTTTAGAATCATATTCCTCACATAGTCCTGGCTGTCCGCCACATCTCTGTCTTAGAAGTTGGTACTATCATGTATTCCGTGTATTCCAGTTACTCTGCATCTTTATAAAAATTTTAAAAGATTCATTCAGCCAGGAGCAACATGTCACAAACAGCTTCAAATGCACATAAGATTAGAGGTAAATGCAACTACATGTTACTGGAGTCATACACCACAGGACAACACTATTTTAAGATGACCACTGAAACCAGCTCCATTCTCTTATAACAGATATTTTGTCTCTTAAGTATGTGGGTCACATGACAGGTATGCTGCAGTCCATGCCAGGCATAACGGAAATATCTTATGCAAAAGAAATGGGTGCATCTTCTCAGTGATGTCTCATTTTTTCTTTAAAGTGATTTATGGAAAACTTGTTTATATTTGCCACTGCATAAGTTGTTCGTCTCACCTCTAGTGGAACAGGACATTGCTTAAGAGCATCTTGAGCAACTTGGGCAATGTTTTCCGCATGCATGTCTCGTGCAATGGGAGGAATGATGCCGCCATACCTTGAAAGTTGTTCAAATAAGAGATGTTACTGCGCGAAGTTCACATGGGTGCGAACAATAAAACAATTGCACCGGTATGTACAATTATAAGCAAGCACTAGTGTAAATCCACAAGACAACAGCACCAGCACATACAAAATGTGCAAGTGAATTGCACACGCCCTTCATTTCTAGAAGAGCAAAGCCACACGTTTATTCTAGAAACCATCGCTACATTCCTGCGTACAACTAAAGTGACTAAGCTGCACGAGGCTGTGCTAGCTGTGTCAAATACCACACTGTAAAACATGCGCCAGAGAATTATCACCAAACGGTTGGTTATTATAAACTATAGAAACGGATTCAAATTATGTAGACTTATTTCGCATACACGCAGAAAGAGACACTGCATAAAACAGCACATGTGGTGCACCCAAATTCACGTTTAACTACTCAAATGTGGAGATACTCACTCAATGTGCTTTGCCAGCTGAGAGTGGGCTGATTCGCCGAGGATGCTTCCCTCGTCGTCGACGATACCAACAGCTGTGTCATCGCAACTTGTCTCAATTCCCAAAACAATCGATCTGTTGTTTGTACTGTAGGCGTGACGACGTTCTGGTTGCTTGGAGCATAGCGCACGTCGGTGTGACGAACCGTGGCCCCTAAGCAACGAAGATTGCAACTCATGACCAAGCATTACCCGACACCGACGACGGAGAACGTGGCGGATCATTTTCGTTATTGACCCCATACCATGCAAGCAATAAAACACATAAAACTACAGGAAGAAAACATTAGGTGCTAACTTTTCCGATCTATATGCGCGAGACACTCATAGTAGCACAACACAGGCGTGCATGTGCCCTGCATGCCACGACCGCCATAGCGCGTCCATAGCAACGGTCGTCAAGCAAGACCACGACCACAGTAGCACAGTAGGTCGTGAGCAAGACTTTAAAAGCTTGCAATCACCTGCGACGCATACATTGCCCCATAACGCTGATACAAATTATTTACAAATGAGAAAATTATATAAAAAATAAATTGAAATGATGCTTATATCAACGTAAATTATTTGGGTAGGTACTTGCTGCTCTTTCCTATTCGTTTCTTCGCACTTTTTCAAATAATGTTTCGAATTCTTTAACTGAGAACACGCGTTTGCTATGCGTCTTTTTATATAAATATTCTAATTTTTAATTACAATCTAGAACAAAACAAGACCTGCTGTTGGTTACTGTGGCGAATACGATATTCCCACTTCAGCGGAAATGACAGTGGCGGGAAAGTTGATTGTAGGCGTTATGTGGTAGCGGTTGTCGAATTCGTGAGTGTCGATTGTATGTGGTCACGGGAGTTTTGGTCATTTCCCAAAGGAAGAAGAGCTGCTTTCCGCGTTAACAAGCATGGAGGAAGGCAAGAGGCTGCTAACATATGGTGAAAACTCGTTAAACAGCACTGATATCCTGCACAGCCGCACTGGCCATGCGTAGGTGCTGACGACGAAGGTAGTTCATTCGTCAGGGGCACCGAGAAGGTTGACGAAAATATTTACTGGCAATAACGACGTAGGTGCAAGTACGACGAGGGTCACAAGGTTGTCAGCTTAGATGGAGTAGACGCATCTACACCGTGCTAGTGTGGTTTGTGATATGTTGTAGGAGGCAAACGTAAGGAAAGCTAATTTCAGTTTTAGATACACTGTGTTTCAACGTATTCTTTGGGGAAAACGCCCTTGTGCATATAAAACATGACCTTATATATACTCTAAAGTTACGGTGCGGTTACGACCGCTGCTATCGCAGTGTTCAGTTTCGCCTTACATCTTGCGAAGTTCACACTTTTACATGCGGTGCGGGAGCCTCAGCGTCCCTCTCTAATGCAGTAAGATCCTTGCAATGCTCGGCTGCGTCGGATATATACCGCGTTTTGTCTGGCATTCCTTTGTAAAGCGCTTCTGTCACATCTATGGTCATGCCTCTCTTGAGCTTCTTTGGCAGTAAGCTGGAATTCGCGCGTTGAAAGGTTCGACATGCCAACGTTCCGCGACGTGGTAAGCTGCAGAAATGCGCGCACAAAGCCCGACTGTCTCAAGAACCCGTCTCTTTTCATCACCCTCCAAGAAGATGAGCCACGATGCACACTGTGGCAGGTTCTGCGTCTCCGTTGTAACTTAACTACTGGAGGTCTTTTATACCCGGAAGTTTGCTCAGCTTATTAGGGAACGACCGGGGGTATTTCTACACAAGTGCCGCAAACTGTGCAACGACGCCGTGCCTTAATTCTGTTGGACACCCATCCGATGCTGGCATCACGTAAAGGATGAGCCAGATATTCAGGTAAGTGCTGCCGCAATTCCTTTTGCTACTTACCTTGCTAAATTATTCGCTTACGCATCGATTATTTGGCCGACGGCGCTTTTATTCCCGAACACCATTTTTCGCACGCAGGCAAAGAAAGCAATTCGCTTCACTACAAAATAAAATTTTGTCAGTGTTTCTGCATGTCTGAAGAAAGCATGCGTGTACTTGCTTTGCTTAATTGTCTGTCTTCTTTTAGGAACGTGCCTTGCCATATTTTTCATCGAGCTTGTAAAATGGAGCCTGGTAGTACAGATCAGCATTGGATCAAGACGTTGTGTTTTGACTAGCAGTATTAGTGTCCAGGTTCTCCCGTTATCCACGCACCAGCGGCATAAGTTTAGATAGCTTCGCAAGTATTCACTGATGCTTGCGGTTAGTGACTTGGGGTTGTTTTGTAAGGATACTTTCTTCCGATTCCATTTATTCCTTACCATACGTCGCGTCTAGTAACCAGTGCTGTTGATAACAAGGCTGCAGTTTTGTGTGAGCCAGTGATGAAGGGCAAGCAGCGAAAATCAAAAGGAATTATAACAATATATATGCCGCATGTTGCCATAATGTTGCAGGGTAAATAACTGTGCGAATTTACAGTATATATCTGTGAAAATGAGAATTTCCAGTTCTTCTGTGGTAGGAACACCCAGTGCCTAATCTGATGCTGCGTGTTCTTTTTTTTTTTTTTCGGTGTAGACACTTCTCGTACAAATGGCATAACACCTTCATGCTCCAAATTTCGTAGTGTTGTCCAGACGATTACTGTTACTGCATTCAGAGTTTCGGTGTGGAGCTCTCCATTCCATTTCCACTTCATTCCGCAGAGTGGAGATCCCCGTAATTCCACTCCTTTTAACTCATTGGAATAGTGAGAGTTGGGCCATTCCCACACCTTGAGTCGCTGAGCTGCTCCATTCTATTCCTTCAATTCCAGTAGATGAAACACTTCCCATATAGTTGCTCACTATTTGCACTTGCGTGCCTTGCAACAAGATATTTTTGTTGTCTTAACAAGTAATAGATAATGTTGCATACTACTTTTTTCACGCAGGAACAAATATGCTCTGTTGCCTCTTATCTCTTTATGCCGTTGTTGCCTGTAATCGCTTTAATGATTTAACTATTCAAGTAAAGCAACTGAAACGGGGGTGTTCGCCTAGCAGCACTAGTTCTAGGTTTGCAACGGTAGGCTGAAACAAGTCGTTGTTGTTGTTGTTGTTGCCTCGGTGCTATAGCGAAATGGGCAAGCAAGCGCTTTTCGTCGCCTTCGTCTTTTCACCAGCACCATGCCCAATGCCTTCAGTACAATCACTCCCCACTGAAAGAGTAGCTATCTTGGCGACCTAGTGACAGGGTAACACAGGGGGGTCATGGCACTGTTTGAGCCGAGAGATGTGGACTTGCGACTTCCTCGCCGCGACGACGCCATGGTCGGAAGACGCTTCCATTGGCTCGATGAAGTATAGTTTACCGCGGATGTTTGTTTCAGTACCCGATAAGGACCGTGGTACTTGGAGAGCAGCTTGGAAGAAAGGCCTGGAGGAATAGAGGGCACCCATAACCAGACCAGCAAGCCAGGAGCGAAGCACGTAGCCAAGTTGTCATTGGAGGTTTGTAGAAATAAATCATTTTGTTTAATTCAATGCTTATAGAGTAGCACCTACTCTATATCGGTCAATTTTGATTTGCTGAATCACGTTTGGAGGAGTCATTCTTTGTGTGTGTGTGAGCAGATAGTGTTTTTTTTTTTTCGTTTTACATGCCACTTTATGAACCAGTTTATTAACCACATAGTGAGTAACTCACTATGCAGCTTTTATACATTTGATCATTTTCAATGTGCTCGCAGTCTCTCAATAACCGTGGCTTTCTCGGGAAAGAGAAACAGAAAACATTAGGCATTAGGTTGGTTGAAATATGCGCTGAAGTTTGTTTTTCTCATTTGTTAATTTTTGGGAATCTCGAACAAGGGCTGCAGGTACGATTCTGATAAGGTTTTATGTGAAGAACATGTGATCCTGGCAGTTCTCATGGTTACTTGGGTACTCTCAATTTGTTGTGCCTTGGGCTTGGCGTTGTTGATTTCCAGAAGGTCACCTGGCCAGCCTAGGAACAATAGGCAAACCAAGCAGATGCACGAGGTATACTGGTCTTTTCGAGGTACTTGGATAGCACAACCCCTTCGAGACCTGCTGTGGTGGCGGGCACGCTGTTATGATGAACCTCGCAAATGTGGGAAAAATTCAAGCGGGCGTTTCCACGTCGAGATGATTTGCCTCGTCCTAAAAAGGCTGTTAGGATCAGCCTGGGCTTCGACCTCTTAAGTGTGGAAAGTTTTCATGCCGAGATAATCGCCATGTTTCCCGAAAAAGCGTCACCCCTCTACGCCCCGGGCAGACATAAAGGGGAGGACACAAAGGAGAAGACATGAAGGGACAGAGCTTGTCGACTTCACACAACCTGACAGAAGCACTGACACTTTCACAAGTTCCCCAAGTTTTCCAAGAAGGTTATTTAAGAGGGTTATTTAAGGCCGCCCATGTTAAGCAGAACCACTCAAGACTCGGATAGAGTCACAACCATGTACCAATGAAGTGAATATAGATTCTTTTCAACTTTTTTTCATCATCATGATGCCGACCTTCATCATTGTTTTCCTACTCTTGTGGTGAAGACACACCTCACCTGCTTGAGATTGTATCACTGGTTATTCAGCAAAAATTCAACAAGTCAACGACAACAACTGTAGTTCACACGGCAACAAAAAAAGCAATTTGTGTTGTTAAGGGACACTAACATGACATTTACACATCTGTCTACGTGGAAAGTCAGGCTATCTCGTGCTTGGTTAATACGGAATTGTCTGTCGCTATTCTAGCAGAAGAAACCTGTCACCATTTTTTCACAAGTACTTGCCCTTTGAAGCCTGTACAGTTTTTCGACTACTCCAAGTCAAAAATAGGAGTTCAAGGATGCTTTATCACATCACCTACATTCTATGGTAGAAGTGCTTGCATTCTTCTGTATGTTGTGTCTGAGGGCACCACTGTTCTGGGCCTAGATGCCATTGCGGCACTACAAATGAAGATTGAAGGTACATCACTTCAGTGTCTTGCGTTGACCTCTAGCACTCCTGTATTGCCATCTGAGCTATGTTTGCCCCCAAAAGTACTTCAGTGCGTTCAGCAAAAGCAGAGTTATTGGCAGTCAAACATGGCCTCCTCTGTACTCCTGTTCGTTCTTCAATGCCTTGCACTGTGAAGGCTTCAGCGTAGTGGGGCTAGCCCACAACGCTCCGCCTTCTAAATGTCACCGTGGCGTGAAGCTCAAATTTCAATTGGATGTTAACGTAGATGCCATGACTTCTGCCTTTGGTGCCTACGATGCGCTAAACATAAGCCAAACGCAGTTGTCCTCAGCGACCTGCAGTGTGCTCAGCCAGTAGACTCGTGGCGGCTGCAGCATCTACACGATGTAGCCAACTACAACTCTGTCAGCTATCGGCCAATAGCAGCCGTCTAAGGGGATGACGAAGAAGTGCGCCCAATGACAAAATAGTGCGTTCAGAAGAAAGTGAGGACAGCGCCTTCTGTTCAAAAGAGAGCGTTTGAGAGAAAGGCAGCTTCACGATCCGCTTGCAAGCTCCACGCATCACATACAACAGTTAAACTTGGATGAGATGTTCACAGCAGCGTATGTTACCCGCAGACTATGGTATTTCACCAAGCCCAAAGGGTGGTTCAGAACCCCTGTAAGGTTCACGAGTCTGTTTCACCTGTTGCCAGCAAGCTCCAAAGATTGCTCTTTACTGTTTGTGAGCAAGCGTCTGCTGAATTACAGAAACTTGAAGCACAAGACATCAATGAGTGCGTTGACACCTCTGAGTGGGTTTTGCCAATAGTGGTGGTTCGGAAAAAGGATGGATCAATACGAACGTGGGTTGATCTGTGAGAACCCAATAAAGCTATAACAGTTGACAGCTTTCCACTTCCACAGACAGAAGAGCTGCTAGCTGAGCTGGCGCCCAGCGATTTTCGAAGCGGGGTTCAGCGTCTGCTTACCATCAAGAGGAACTCTCGACTCTTGAGAGTTGTGATCTGACAACCTTTAGTATGCATGATGGGCTTTTTCGTTTTAAAGGTGTGTGCTTCGGCTTGGCTTCAGCTTCATCAGCATTTCAGAAGATGGTGCATCTCATACCTAAAGGATGCAAAGGTTTGCTTTTCTACATAGACGATTATTGTCTATGGCCGTTCTTGAGATCATCTCTCAAATCTCTGCACAGCCTTGCAACGGCTTTCTAAAGCAGGCCTCAAACTTAACGAGAAGTGCGTTTTTGACATTTGACGGGGCATGTTGTGAATGGCAAAGGACTTTTTCCATTAGCCTCATCTATTCAAGCGATAAAAGAAGTGCCTGCACCCTCAAATGTAGATGAAGTTCATTCTCTGCTAGGACTGGCGGGATTTTACTCCAAGTTTGTTCCACATTTTTCAGATGTTGTGGCACCTTTACGGGCATTGCTTTGAGGCAACGAACCATTTGCTCGGATGCGAGTTGCTGAACAGAGTTTTTTCCGTTTATTATCGCTGCTGACAACTTGCAAAATGATACATTTCTTTGATCTGAACCTTCCCATCATCATCCCGACCTATAGCTCTGGGTACGGAGTGGGCGCAGTGCTGCAACAAGATAACAAGGGAACTCTACAGACAGTTGCCTTTGCCTCCTACACATTGAGCCCACAAGAATGAAGATATTCTGCAAGCGAACGTGAAGCCTTAGCATGCGTTTAGGCCTGTGAACATTGGCATGTCTATCTTTGGCGTCATTCCTTTGTCTTGCGAAATGACCATAGTGCTCTCGTCACCTTGTTGTCAACAAAGCGTACTGGACATAGGCCTATGCATATTTCACGTTGGTCAGTATGCCTATTTTGTTACAACTACACCATACAACAATCCCACATAGTAGTTACAGGCAGTGTTCTAAAAGCACTTCATCATCATCAAAATTAAAATGGTCTTCACTGTGGGAGAATGCTGCTGTCGCAGTTAACGAGTTCAAAGCTGAAGGAATTGCTGAGGTCTGTTGGCTTTTTTGGTTTCACATTTACTGTCATTAATGGGCACCATTTTTTCCAGCACACCTTTCCAACCGTGCCTGCTATCACGTCTGCTGGATGCTCGACAATGTGCAAAAAAATATGGTGCGTTTCCTAATTCACTTGACTTGCACAGGGTGAAACCATTTGCGACGTGGACATTTTTGGCCTGCATCCCTTTGTCGCAGCTCAAGCATGCTGTTGCTAAATTGAAGAATTCTTAACTAAATGTTAAGGAGTTAACTTCTAAAAGTTGTAGTCTTTAACCCTTTCAGTCGTTTTCTTCTGGAATATTATAAAATGAAGACAATGGTATGTTTTTAATTATGCAGAATGGAAAAAAATAACATGAATAATAGCAAATGCACTCTTGATATGGCCCTCGCATTCCTCTCCGACAAAAGGAATATAACATGCAGAAGACTCATGCCATTGTTCTCAGTATTTTTTCACAATCTCAGGATTTCTTGTTGTTTTATTACAGTGGCAGAAAGTCGTATTGAGTAAAAATTGAGAAATGTTTTAAATTTGCCAAGTCTAGTTTAGTATAAATAAAAAACTTACTGGTTTTGTAGTCTTGCTCAAAATCAACATTTAGCACCCTGGGACTATGCACTCCTGCAGGTATGTTCCCATTCCATTCAGTCTGCCAGACTGGTGCCATCATTCCAACTCCGAAGCTGTCACTCCACTACTCTGACTGCATTATGGTTCTTCCACTTATTGGCCCACAAAGGCATGTCCTAACTAATCAAACATTCCGAGTGTTTAGGTTGGCTTTCTCAAGAAAAAAAACCAAGTTTACATGGTTTAATTAGTCTCGTCATCAAAACTTGTGAAGCATTTAGAAGGCCCACATAGAGCCAATCTCCTCAACATCAATTCAGCCTTTCTACGGTGCCATCTCTATGTGTATCGCCAATACAGTTAACCCAACAAAGTGGCCCATGACCGAGTTTAGCTGTATCAGCCTGAGGATTCCAAATGCCTGCTAGGCAACAGCCATGACGTGTAAGCTGTACTTTGCTTTTTGGATCTTGAATGCCACAGGTCTCACTACAATAATTTGCTTGCATGAGCACAAATGCAGGTGAAGGTGATCGTAGCGATTGAAATGAATCGCATACGAAAGCAGAAGCGGTATTCTCGGAAGACGACTTCGGGGATACTTTCACTTTTGAGTGACTAGCACCGGATGTGTCGGCATCTAGCTGGCAGTGTTCCTAAAGCATTGGGACACAAATACTGTCACTCAGAGATGTCAATGCATCCACTGCTAGTCGCATGAAACCTCACTAAAGTGAAAGCACCCCCAAAAGTGACTGTCCAAGAATGCGGTCCCTGGTTGTGTATTCAATTCTCAAGCTTCCATAATCAAAACTTCATCACTATGGCATATGCACAGTTGCCACGACCAAATACATTGAAAAGCATTGACATTGCTGGTCGAGTAAGCCCATTGTGCCTAGGTCAACAATGATCGTGCTGTCATTTTTCCGTTATGTGGATAGGCCCAACACCAACATCGTGCAAACTGAGGCTGATGGACCTGCAGAGATTAATACATGGAGAACAGTGCCGTTTCACAGAATTGTCTTTTAATCACTCTATCATTACTAGCATCAACACCTTCCTACACGCACACTGTCTCCATACAGAAGACATCAGCCTCATCGCTCCATTTCTGATGTTTCCTCGTAGTTCTTGGGTGTTTTCTGCCGCTTCCCGACACTTCAGAGCGATCCAGGCAGCAAGTAGCACCTGCCACGTACTAAACCCGGACCTTGCATCTTTGCAGCATTTCCCAGTGAGCGGATCAACACGGATCTAGCGTCGCCGTGCCTGCTGAATCCTCTTCTGACGGCGCAGCTGTGAGGCATATCTGCGAAAGATTGCTTAAGAAGAGGGTGACTTCACTGGTGGCCTAAGACGGACCTATCGCCCGAACGGCTGATCGCGCTGTCACCACAGGAGCTGGTGCGCGCAGCGGCTATTCTGGCAAACGACGCACCTTGGCTTTGCTATAAGAGCCCTGTCTGGATGGAGCCAGCATCACTTCAGAGCGATCCAGGCAGCAAGTAGCACCTGCCACATACTAAACCCGGACCTTGCATCTTTGCAGGTACGTAAGCGTTCAAACGTTCATCTCGAGTTCAAATTATAGCTGCTGGATCGCTCTGCATTGTTGCATTGTTGCTCTGTTGTAGGGAAATTGTAATGGGTGAAAATCCGCTGAAATCATTTGGACAGGTTCTTGCGGACAAACCGCCGGGTACCATTAAAGAACTAGCTAAAGTCTTGCTTGACATAACCTCAAAGCTGGAAAGTATCGCAACAAGCATCAGAGCTGACATAAGAAGCTTAGTAGCAGACAACAAACAGTCCCAGAGGGACATGCAGGACATTAAGACATCCATGGATGTAATGAATAGGACATTTGAGCAACTAAGGACTGATGTGCACAACGTGCACCGCGAACTATCAGAAGTGAAACACCAGCAGGCTAGTATTATTGGCGATGTGCACCAGTTGCAGGGGGAAGTGAGGGAAATGCGACAGGAAATAATCGAGCTCAAGCAGTACAGTCGTCGAAACAACTTGGAAATAAGAAATGTTCCAGTGTCGGCAGACGAATCGCTGCCAGACATGATGCAAAACATAGCGACTTGCTTGAAGATGGAACTTCGTACCGAAGATATCGATGTAGTGCATCGAGTTCCGACCAAAAACAAGGCTCAACAGAATATTTTGGTAAGGTTTACATCCATTGCAGTCCGAGACAAAATGATAAAGAATGCCAAGAAAGAGAGATTGTCTACATCAGCCCTTGGCTTCCAAAATAATGAGCCCATATTCATTAATGAACACCTCTGCCAAGAGAATAAGATTCTTCTCGCAAAAGCTCGCCAAGCGAGAAGAGAGAAAAATTGGAAGTATGTATGGGTATCGCAGGCCAAAATTCTAATGCGGAAAACCGAGAATTCTCGTGTCTTGCACATCATTTCTGAAGACGACCTGAAAAAGGTAGTTTAGAGCCTCTAGTGCTAAGTCTTGCTTGCCACACCAATCATGGCGTTCTCAATCCGTGATGTTGAACGGGAATTCCACAAAACCCAGGGTATATCGATACTTCACTGTAACATTCGAAGTTTTCGAAGAAACAAAGATACATTGTGTTCCTTTTTAGCACAGCATAATTTTACCTTTGATGTAATTGGCTTAACGGAAACTTGGTTAAAAGAAGGTGAGCACATCTCCATTCCGGGATACAGTCTTGTAAGCAATCCCAGGAATACAGTATCTCGTGGGGGTGGAGTGGCTCTACTAATCACGCAGACAGTACCCTTTAGGATAATCACCAATACTGAAATAAGTAACAATACGGTTGAATCTCTCTTTGTTCTTTTAGATTCACGCATAGTTGTTGGTACAATATACCGGCCACCAAACTCGAGTCTGCCCGTTTTTTATCAATCGTTGGAATCTATCCTTTCCACCCTAAGCAGTAAGAGCTATGGTACCATCACTATTGTTGGCGACTTTAACATTAATATCAGCAAAGACACGAATTGTGAATACACGCACCTACTGGATTCATACAACTTCAAAAATACAATCCAAGAACCTACTAGATTGTCACCAAGTGCATCCACAACTATAGACCATGTATTGTGTAACAGTGATAACATACGTTCTGGCGTATACGATACGAGTCTCACGGACCACTGCCCTATTTTTGCGTTATTACACAGCTCAAATAATACCATTGCAAAAAAGACTACCTTGGCAAATCGCAGGATTAATTACAAAATACTGCGACAAAAAATTAAAGAAAAGGAATTTCATGATGAATTTAGCAGTGACTCTCATATCGAATGCGCAAACTTTACAAATGCATTAGCCCACATGATATCTCAGAGTACCACATATAAACAAAACAAATACGAGGAACCTTTGTGCCCATGGATGAATAACACCATACTTACAGCAATAAAAGAAAAGGATTGGTGGTACCAAAAATGGAAAAAACATAGAGATAACACCTATTATTTGCAAAATTATCGAATATCTCGTAACCACGTAGTAGCTGTTATCCGGAGGCGGAAAAAAGAATACAACGCATTCCTAATAAAACAAGCACAAGGCAATACCAAAAAAATGTGGGAAATTATAAAAGCAGTAATTGATAAACCAAATAAAAAACCAATCGCTCCTGAACATGTCGATGCCAAGTGCGCCGACACTTTTAATGCGTATTTTACTAGCATTGGCCCAAAACTAGCGGAGCGTATTCCAGTTACTGAAAGCAATGTCGATTGCCCCATCATCCATGCATGTTTTTCCTTGGTTCAAGTGGACGAGCATACCATAACCTCAATTATATCAGGCATGCCTTGCTACAAAGCTACCGGCCACGATGGCATTACTGTAAAAGCATTGAAAGACAATATGGATATTCTTGTGCCAGTACTCACTAAAATAATTAATAACTGTATAAGTCGAGGCACATACCCTGATATATTAAAGATAGCAAGAGTTTCTCCTATATATAAAAATGGTGACGTCAATGACCCTGGAAGCTATCGGCCTATCTCTGTGCTTAGCATAATAAATACTGTATTTGAAAAGGTAATCGCGGCTCAACTGAAGCACTACCTAAACGAAAACAAGCTTCTAACAGATTGCCAACATGGATTTAGAGCCAATCGATCAACGTCTTCAGCAGTGTTAGAATTAACCCAGAGTATAAACACAGCCCTACACAAAAACAAGATTGCCGTAGGATTATTTTTAGATTTAAAGAAAGCATTTGACACGGTCTGTCATTCCATACTTCTAAAAAAATTACGAACTTATGGTTTTAGCGAAATGACAATGGACCTCTTTTCAAGCTACCTAAATGGTCGAAAACAATATGTAAAATTTGGCTCCTTTGTTTCCCAGTATACTACTATAGTCACAGGAGTTCCGCAAGGATCAGTTTTGGGGCCCATACTGTTCTCGCTGTATGTAAACGACCTCCCAACAATACTAAAGTCATCAAAATGTATCATGTACGCTGACGATACCACGCTATTATTTTCAGGTAAATCTCCTGGAATATTGCAGAACACTATAAACAGCGAGTTATCCAACATATCAACTTGGTTTGCTTGTAATAAATTAACACTTAACAGAGATAAGACAAAATACATAGTATTCAACTCCCGTTATTCCAGGGGTGACACAATTGGCATGCAAATTCACCTTCTAGGTGGAACAATAGAACAGCTCGATCACATAAAATATTTAGGGGTATTATTGGACTGCAACTTGAACTGGAGACCACATATATCTAGTATATGCGCGAAATTAGCTTCGGCTTGCTATTTATTAATAAAATGCAGGGAATATCTTGACCTTAGCGTACTTAAAGTTGTTTACTTTTCCATATTTCACTGTCACATCACATATTGTTCTGAATCATGGTCAAGCACATATAAAACATACATAGATCCCGTTTTTCGGTTACAGAAAAGGGCCTTGCGCATTATGACATACACAAGCCCACATGATAATACTGACATGCTGTTCTGTCGTCTCGGTATATTACCTTTATCTCTGGCATGCGAAATGAAAGTTGCAATTTTGATTAACAATATCTTACATGGGAATCACTCATTATCACCAAGCCTGTTTGTTACACCTAATCGCAATACAAGGGGTGCAACAAATATAAATTTTAACCTACCAATCGCTCGTAACACGTATGGCCAACGACTACTTGAGTTTCATGGTGCTAAAATTTGGAATACAGTACCTCTTGAGGTAAAAATGGCCAACAATTTCGTGTCTACTGTTAAAAAGCTATACCTATCAAAAAGTACGTGATTTTTTGTCAGTCTGGTTCTCCACCTGTTTCATACTGTGCTGAATCTTTTCAGAAAGCCTAAACACTTCAACACAGACCCTTGCAAATGTGTCACTTCTACGTATAATATGCTATCTCGGTTTTTTCATTGTGTATGTGCATGTATTCTCCTGACAGTTCTGTTTTATTACCATTGATTGATATGCACTGTTTTTCTTTTGTAATGTTTTTGATTGTATGTATCCACCTAACTGTATTAGGTGGTATCATTAAAAAACTAGATAAGCGCATAACATTGTAGCTGCTACTACAAATATGACTATGGGCCTACACTAGCCTTTGGCTACAGGCCCAACAGTTCCTTTGTACAAATTATTATCAATGAAAAATAAACTGAATTGAATTGAATTGAATTGAACACTTCCCGACTTGAACAAAATTTCTTTATGTCTCTGCAACGTAATCTCTGGGTTGTCGGATACCTGCGCAGCTGATAGCTCCAATGTTACAGCTGGGCCCGTAGATGATGAGGGAAGGATGGTGGGAGAGAGATGCGCATGTCGCAGGACGTCAACGTTTCTTCTACCTACGCGGCATAAATTACACAGAAGAAATGTCACATTTGAATTATGTTTGCTCAGAGCAACATCAGGTGTGGCCTCTCGAGTAGATGCTTGAAGTGCTGGAGCCACTGTGCACCAACGGCGCCATCGACTACACGATGATCACAGCTCAGAGTCACTGACATCACCTTGGCCGTCCTGTACCTAAAGGAGACAGGGAGAGAGAAAGAGAACATGTAAGATGCATAGGACATATTTTAGTTGACACATCAAACAGAAAGACATGTACTATACTCACGAAATCAAACATCAATTTAGGGCTAACTAAGGCCTGTATTTGGTTTCCAGGCTCCAGTTCGTGTGACCAGCATAATTATAGCTTGTACACTAAGAGTCCACATCACCTTTAGTAACCAGATTCGTAGCAGCATGACATTGCACTTCTGAGTAGTGCGTTTGCAGTGTTACACATCAATGTTTCCCTGTCGTGTTTTATTCCACTGTAATAAGCTTTTTACTCAAATGCCTCTCTTATGCCCTTCATCTTGATCATTCCCATTCGTTTTTCAATTTTGCCCACAACATTATTATTCAAAATACAGGACAAGAAAAAAGTTGGGAACTACTACTTTTATGGTTGATAACAGAAGAAGGGGACGAATCCGGCTTTTTGGATGCCACTTTGAAATTCTGGGTGCATTTTTTAGAGTGCAGCTCTTAATGGCCTGTTGCTGCAGTGAGTGTCGGCTGCAGCAGCGGCGAAGCCAAGTGAACATGGAGTGGCAGATGAAAGACGCGAGCTGCGAATGGTGGAGAACAATGGGAGCTGCCCCTTTAGTGACGTGTGCACAGGAAACTGGCTTCATGCGGACACGCCCGATGCGTACTGCTATTTGGTCTCGGCCGGGCCGCTCATTTTGTACTACTACATGTTTCAATTGTCATGCTTCGTGATTCTTTTGTAATCTGATTGTTTGCGCGATGCGAATTGTGTAGTACCTTCTGGAAGCGAAGCAGCACCAGCGATTACATTGAAACCTTCGATGAGTCACGTAAAAGAGCCGACGCACTTGACTCACAAATAAAATGTTCAACTACAGCCAACTCTGCTACATGTTTTTCTCAAAGCCTCAATATATCGTGAAATGAAAACACGCATAGAGCTGCGCTGAAATTTCACATTAGGGAGTATCGTAATCATTGAATCTTTTTACAACCACCACCAAAAATATTTCAAACAAGCTAGAAATCCAACAAGTCCTAAACATTTTATTTTAGAGTTTTATTTGCAATGTTCATGCACTCAGAATCACTATGTGCATCTGCAGCACTTTGGCATCTTCTGGCCGGAGGCACATTTACGTTCACATTCACATTTACCTGAGAGGAAATTACATGAATGAAGATACTGCTACTATATTTGAAATGCACGGCTGCATTGGAGTACTAATTCTACTATGGAGCATAAGGCACCGCCACACGACTGAAATAGCATCACAGGACTTGTATTCAGCAAGCTTGCCTTCAATAGGTACATTGTTCCGACACATCCCGAAGTGAAGCCGCAACTGGGGTCACCCATTAAAGAGAACTCTTAGAATTTATGAACTGTTGAAATATGACACTTAATTTCCATAACATGCAGCCATTTTTCAAAGCAATGCAGAAAGACTTCTTGCTTATCTGTTTTATAGCTAAATCATGTTTATTGCAGATAATGTTGGGCAAATGGCACTGTTATAAGTGCAGTAAGATTAGGTTAGGCTTGAACATGATTTTCTGCAATACAGAGATGTTCATAGCCTTTACAGTGCATAACCTGCCAAATTTATAAAGACATATCATAGCCATAGTTATTAACGACTGGTTTTAGTGCAAGATGAGAATTACATGAACGCAATCACACATTGCTAAGTGTCTTGGCGATTTTTATGATGCCAACTATACGTCTGAGCCAACAGCTTTTTCAGAGCGCAAAACCACACAGTTTTGTGCACAACTAAATTAGTGCTTACGGAAATCTGCTGAGGGAGCAGTTGTACGACTCAAGACTATCGGGAAATAGTGATGAAATGCATGGTAATGATAGCCGCAGAAAGGCTGCACTGAAGGGAATCAAATGTGAACTTTGGGGGCAAAAAACTCCAAGGACACCTAAGCACTTCTTATGAGTTGTGAATGTGGAAGCATTAATGTCCAATCGATTGCCACTGAGCAGTCCTTCGAGTTATGAACTCCTCACGGGCAAGTGAGCGCGTTTTGATTTGGCCTTACCGAGGTGCAGTGAAAACGCAGGTGAGAGCTTGCGCAGATAAGGAACATGCTGATGAGACAGGCTTCCGAAAGCGAGGGTGACATAACGCCACAGCAATGTCCTCTCCCCTCACACAACGCCTGGTGCGCTGGTGTTCTGTTTCGCACGCTCTGCTCTGTCGAGGCACGCTCGTGCGGTGGTGTCGCAGCCAATGTTAACTTTGTCGAGCCACACTCTGTTGAGCCATTTGATGCTTTTGCCTCAAAAGCACCAATACCTAGAGCAGGGGCTTGAGCGTGTGAATAGGCTGCGGCCATTGTTCATTCAGCTTGGCTAACTGTGACATTAGTGCAGTGATTCAGGCAGGGCTCTAGGCATACCTTAATCATGAGTGCATGGCAATGCTGCTAAGAGCTTCTCTATACACAAAATTCACAATGCTCATAGTATGTGGTTTCTGTCGCTTGCATAATGCTGGCAGTTGGCATGTTGTCACCAACGTCCTTATTTGGTAGGTAATCTCGAGTTGGGTGCCACAGCTAGGCATGCTGCATATTTTATTAGTAACTCCTGCCTCTGTTACCGACACAAATGCTACGGCACATTTCTAGAGGCTTACTTCTCTTCATTACACAGATCTGTGTGAAAAACAAAGAAAGATAACAGTGACTGTTTACACTTGACAAACCGTGCATCTTCAGCCACAGTTACCATTTGTTCCACTAAAACTACCACTAAAGGTAGCCCTTGCTGCTGTGATGGCGTGGTGAAGCTTGTAATAACATCTGCTAACTGGAACCACACAGGAGCGCATCACATGTCACAGTAAGATAGCAAAGAAGTGAACATACCCTGTATTGCTTTCTTCGTCTGGTATAAGGGTATCTTCTGTGGCGCCAACTGCTAATATGCAAGCCTGCACGGAGGTAAGAGAAATGCATGGCAAGGTATTAAGCAATGCCAACTGATTTGAAGACTGCATTTGCTCATTCATAACAATCATGCCGTTTGATTGCAGAATTAGAAAACAGTACACATTCAAACACTGGAAGTTGATGTATACATGTGAACAGAAGTTAGGAGATCGATAGTGCCACAAATTTCTTTCTTTTTCTTCGCAGCCTAGGCATGTTTGGAAATGACAGTGTCAACAACAACAAAAAATAATTTCTTCAAGCACAACTATTCAACATTGAACTTGCACTCGTAGGCTGTACTACTATATGTACTTGATTTCAGTCAGCATGCCCAGGCTGCTTAGGCCTTTAAGTCTAACCTGAACCAGTGCCGCATCTTAAGTAGCTGACAACCAAAGTTGAGGTTTTGTGCCTAGTCGACATGGTGGTTTCTTCATGGCTGCCACATTCGTGGCATTGCCCGTGCGGCATCTGAAATTTTCTTTATTTCCAATACATATGTTGGTGCTAGTGGTAGGTAGCAGTGCCGCAGGGGGAAGTCAGAACAGTCAGTTGCCTGAAAAATCAGTCACCAACTGTGTTCGACGTTTTTGCTACCAGAACATGGATCTTTTGAGGCATGGGCAAACTATGATTTGCTTTGCTACTATAATTGATACGATGTCAGATTTTGTTACAGCAGGAGAATGCACTCCATCAAATTAAGGCACGACCAAAGAAATGTTAGATTGACTTGTAAATATCCGATAATTCATAATATCAGGGCACTGTGCTTTCAGTAACCAGAACATGATTGCAGAGGACTTTCTATTTCATGTTGACAATGTAATGAAGTTCTCCTTTAGTTGCAAAGCAGAAAATGGCAAACCTGAGGGGGATTGATGATGGCTGAGAAGTTCTTGACGCCAAACATTCCCAGGTTCGACACAGTAATGGTACCACCCTGCAGCAGACCAAACAGCAACCTGTTCAACTCTGCCGTGGCAGGTGGTACTTTGGTGACAGCACCGCGACTTTAAAGTGTGCATTATAAATTACTTTATAATGTCCTTTGGCCAGCTTTCTTTCCTTTGATTTAAAGTACCATGAACAGTAATCTTTAACTAAAACTGATTTCACAGCACTGTTACAACTAGGTCTAACCTTAGTGCTCTGATATAAACTTGTATAGTTTGCAGCATGGTTAGGGCGCTAAATACAAAAGGAAATTTAACATACAAGCAGCATTTACTTTTGAAAATATTGTAACATTACTTGCAAGTACGTGCATGCTATGTGCATACATATACAGAAACAGTAGCTCTATTTTTTACTTTGTCAAAGATGCATAATCCGACCCCTTTCCATGCATCTCTATATTCACTAATACTAACCCAAAAAAAGCAACATTTTTTTTTTAAATTTTCCAGCCTACTAGCATAGTAACATCACAAAATAGCAGAAATGTGATTTAATTAAATTTTACAACTGCAATGCTTTGCTTGTGCATATTCAATACATGTACCAGCTGTGCTCCAACAATAATAAAACCTCCGACGATGTTGCTTGCTGAAAATACTGGCACGTAACTGTGAGAGCACAAAATGAAACTGATCGCAAGAGTTTAAAGTCTACATAGGCACACCTTTCCTTTGTTGTATACTGGCTGTCCTTGTCATACTCATCTGCAATGCCATGTTGGCCAGCCACAAATTAAGCAGCCACTTCCCAGTAGAACTTTTTTCTGAATAATTATCCAACATTATATAGTGCTGCCACCAAAGATCAACAGATTAAAGGGTGGGGTGAACTCTAAATCTGTTAAACATAAAAATGCAGCCAAGCCTGCCCAGAACATAGAAAAGGATAAGTACTCATCACTTCACAATTTGCAGAGTTAGGTGGATCACTAGGATTACCTGAAACTCGTGAGGCTGCAACGTCTTCTCCCGTGCCTTTGCAGCCAAAGCCTTCGTTTCTTGACAGATTTGTGCAAGCCCCTGAAAAACGATTTGCCACAAATGAACATTTAAGGCGCTTTTTGTTGAATGAGGGTTTCCTTGCTTTCAAGCTTGGATTTCTCATATTGCAGGAATGCAAAAACTAGCCTAATGATACTTGGTCCTAACCTGGCGCAGTCTTCTAAACTATCCTGAAACTTTCATTAACATAGCTTCCTGCTGATCTGATTAGTTTTTTCTGGAAGGTAATTGAGATATGTGAACTTTCAGCCAGATTTACACAGACAACTAAAGTGATACTGGCTTATAGTAAGGCCAGTCAAGCGAGACGCCTGTTTTACCAACTTTTGTAAAGCTAAACAATGGAAAACAGTCAGAAGAAGCAACCGGGACAGGTAAAGCCGTGCTTCTACGGAAAGGGAATAACCTGTTTCAGGGTCAAGTTTCATCGATGTTCAAAAGAAATGAAACAGGTGTGAAATTCTGGGTTGATAGAGTTGACGTCAGGTATATCAAATTATTGTCTATGTTGAACAATCGTAACATCCCCTTGGAAATCCCAGGCAAAGGTATAGTGTGCATAAATCAAATTCCTATTTGCCGAAACATTCAAATATACTAAATGGTGCTCCATTCTCCCGCAAATGCCCTTATCCTAGCAGGACCATCAAATGAAACATTGTTAATGGACATACAGGGCACGGTAATGTTTTTCGATTCACAGTACACATGCACTGATAATGGCACAGTGCGTATCCATACAGGCTGGTTTACTTCCACACTGCTTTCATATCTACCTTATTCAAGCACTTTGACACACTTGAGGCCCGCCACATTCTCACGTAGTTGGGCAGTGTGGGCTTTCACGGTTAGTGTTGCGATCACTATATCAAAGGTATCAAAGGCTATTCCGCAGCTTGAGTGACTTGCAACATTTGTGAGTAAAAAATAAGATAGGGAAACTTTTCCGCATTGCACACGGCTTCAGAGAAGCAAATCTGCGAGTTCTTGCTTTTGGGTATTTTGGGAAACTATACAAGGTATTTCAAATAGCCGTAATTCATATTGCAAATTATTATGCAATCTACTTCGATTTTGATATATCTGAAATAAACATTCACCCTACAAAACCTCATGGTCCTGTCAAGTGAAAGTGAACAATATCCACCACAGTGAGGACTAAGAGTTAAGTACAAATGTGACAAGAAGTATTATGCACCATCTAGGGGAAAAAAGATGATTGGGAAAAGACACCTTTTAGCAGTGCCTAAGAAAACAAGACCGTCATAAATCTAAACAGATTTTTGGCTACACAGTCATTTTTGCTAGTATACCAATTAACTTCTGTCAAAAGTTAACCAAAGATAACAATTAAAGAATGGTAATATCCAAGAATTAGTTCTGTGGCACTGGCCGATAAACAGCCAAACCTCGATATAAATTCTTGATTTAATGAAGTATTTAAGTTTTTGTAACTTCTTGTCCGTAGAACACCATGTATTTAGAACCTTAATATAACAAAGTGTGTTTACAGATGATTTCAGTATAACAAAGTTTCACTTCCACCACAGAGGAATACCAAGACAAAAAATGGAAACTTCTGTGGACCCAGATTGCCAAGTAGTTGAATTACAAGCGGCTGCTTGCGAATGCACCTCTCAAATCGTGCGCCCTGTGACCAAGACTGATTGCCAAAGCAGAGCAGTCTCACGTTCAGTATAAAACCCTAGTAGGATAAGATCCTATCGCACCCTGTACGCTGTGCGCTCGTGCCCAGTGTGCTGTATGCTTTGGGTGCAAATGAAAGTGTGTGAGGGTGAGCCGAGAAGAATGGTGGCTTGATAAGCGCTGTCTTCGTGTGCGAGCAAGGGGAAGCAGGAGAGATAGTGCGCATCCCGAGACGGCGTGGCATTAGTGCAGGAGGTTGTGTACAATCTTGAGTTTCAGAGTGACGTTAAAGCTAGAGGAAGACGAAGCATTTGCTGCCCGCTGCCGGTGCTTTTTATGATAGTATCGTCCCACTGTGAGCATCAGCCATAGGGGTGAAGTGGACACAAAGCGTGGCTGGCTTAGCTTCGTACCGCTGATGTGAAGATATCGTCGACCCTGCATTAAATTGTAATGTTACGGAAAGATCCGTACATGGATGAACATGATGCTAGGTAGAGTGATGATGACGAAGATGCTTGTGCGTGGGACAGACCAGCCAGCTTCTCTTGCCCAACATTTCTTTTTAAATATTTTGAAAAGACAGTAGAATCTCGTTCACATGTTTTAGAAAAAGCCATGAGAAACAGTGTACTAATGGGAAAAACGTACAATCTAAAGCAACTAAAGAAATTTGACAGACTCAACTATTGTTGACATTTACGTAATTCGAAGCGTCGCGCGGATTCTTGCGGCACGGGACACCGAAGTGTGTTGAGCTGGCGGTGCTCCGGCACCCCAGATGGGTTTTGTTGTTCTTGTATTGCGTGTTGTTTTAAGGGGGCGGTGGGAAACCGAAACGAAATCGAGCTGGTGGGCGACGCAGGATGCCGCCGAAGCGAAACGTGATTTCCACATCGCTCCACCTGCAGCAGGGAATGGCAGCGCGTTTGGATTATCGCCTACTAAAAGCGTGCAGTATGCTACCAATGGCACTACGCACCATGCGCCGTAAAACAGATAGGTGAAGATACTTATTAAAATAAGTTTGGTGGCGATAGCTGTGAATGTCACGTGCAACGATCCGGGTGGAAATCAGCTGGTACTGGAATAAGGAACTGCGCGCCATCGTTTTCATGTGAAACGGTCGGCTATATACTGTTCTCAATCGTGCACGCTTTGTGCCTCTTCTTGTTCACATGGGATCCCCGAAAATGTATACATTCGCCATCTGCAGCAGGGAACGGCGGTGCGTTTCGGTTGTCGCCTATTAAAAGTGCGTGCTACATTTCCGATGGCACCACGCACTGTGAAACAGATAGGGGAAAATGCTTATCGCAATAGGATTGGTGGTGACAGCTGTGAATGCATCGTGCAACGATCCTGGAGAAGATTTGCTGGTACCGAAATGAGAAACAGAGTGCGCGCCAGCGTTTTCACGTGAGACAGGCGGGCAAGTATTGCAGTGAAGCTGCCACGGTGGGCAGCTATTTACTGTTCTCGATCGCGTGCGACCTGCGCATTTTCTTGTTTACATGGGACCTAGCGGCTGGAAAATGTATCATACGAGTATAAATCCACGAGAAGCCAGTGAGAAGACGACGATCCCGCCGCAGCTAGAAGCTGCAACGAGGACCTATGACCAAGATACACAACTAAAGACCGTCCAGCAGGTCTCGGCAGCTCTAGAGAGGCAGCGACCTCGCGAAACCGAGGAGAAGGAGGGCAGCACCCCCAGGAAGGGGGTAGCGGCCCTCTCGGATCCGCGGAAGTAGCGAGGAACCAAGACCTTGAGGAGCACAATGCATGAGACTGACGTAGTGGCTGCATCGCGGTAAAAGCTTGTCCTCCTTGTGTGGAGGCAGCCTAACCGACCCTGCAGGCATATTTTACTAAAGTTGTTCGCCCTCTCTCTCTCATCGCAGTTTGGCGACATACTGAATGCTGGTGCTGAAAAATCGTGTTTTCCAAGAACGTTTGAACCAGTAAAAAATTAGCGTAACTTTATGGTCTCATTTTTTGTGTTCTTTATTGCGAACATTGGCGCCGGACAAACTTGCGTAACGGGAACGTATCAACAAGGTTCTACTGCATATTCTTTGACTACACCTTGCCTCCGTCACACTTTGTTCGAGGTGTGTGGTAGATGGATCAGGGCAGAAAACGAAGCTGCTTGTTCGGGACCCCACAGAAAGGGAACATCCTTCTTCAAGAGTTCAGCAAGGGCGCGGGCAATGTCTGCAAAGTTCTGGACATGGTGATGAAAGTAGGAACGTAACTCTACAATACTTCGCATGTCTTTGGCTGAGCACAGCATGGGAAATTGTTGCATTGCGCGCACCTTCTCAGGGTCTGGTTGAACACTGGCAGCACCGACAAGGTGACCAAGCATAGTTATATAGTCATCTGGTGTCGATGAAACGGCACTTGGCAGAGTTCAGCTAGAGAGACAGCAAGACAGCAGGAACGGCCCATGAATGGGTGAGGTGGTTGTCAAACATGGGTGAATAGACAATGACATCATCTAAATAGCATAGACAGATGGAACACTTATATTCCCGCAGCAGAGAGTGCAGCATACGTTCGGAAGATTCTGGGGCATTACACAGCCCAAACAGCATGACCTTGAATTGGTACAGGCTAGCTGGCGTAATAAAGGCAGTTTTTTCGCGGTCCATAGGATCGACTGAAATCCGCCAATAGCTGGACCAAAGGTCGATGGACAAAAAATATTTGGTTCCATGAAGGCAATCGAGGGTGTCATTGATGCAAGGCAAAGGGTAAACGTCTTTGTGAGTTATCTTGTTCAAATTCCGATAATCAACACAGAAATGCCTGCTGCCGCCCTATTTCATGAGAATGACACAAAGGCCCATGGCCTATATGAAAGTTTGATGACGTCTTTTATATCATTTTGTCGACCTCTTGTAATCATTTTGTCGACCTTGCTCCGGATGACTTCGTGTTCGTAATGGGATACACAATATAGATTTTGGCGAATAGGATTGGCATCACCAGTGTTGGTTGGATGAGTCACGACAGATGTTTGGCCCAGAGGGCGGTCGTCAAAATCAAAGATGTCGCAATAGGATGCAGTAGAGATCTTTAGCTTGCACCTGGGTCAGATTGGGAGCAAAGTTGGCGGCAAAACATCTGCATCCAAAGCAGCAATCTTGTAGAGATCAAGAGCAGAAATGGTGGCCAGTGACATGCCTTGCAGGATAACCTGAGTCAACAGGCTGACCTCGAGAAGGGGAACAACCACTGTATTGTCAGCAATGGAAACAACGGTATGACCAAGGGCAACATTGCTGGCTAACAGAACATCGACAATTGAAGACAAGACGTACCTAGTTGCCATCAAGAATATCACGTGAGGACATCAAGTAATGCATGCAGCAGCTTAAGGCGGCAAGCGAATGTGATGGCGCGAGCATAAGTGTGATGGTATATCAGTATGTGTATTGGGAAGATGGGGCAACTCAAGCTGAAGAACACCAGTTGCACAATAGATAAGGACAGAATGAGTGGACAAAAAAAGGTAAGCTGAGGATTAGGTCATGGACCACTGACTCTCACTGACTTTCATCACAGACGCTCAAATTAAACGAAATTAATTTCTTTCTCGTTCAAATTTGATATTTCCGGTTGCTCGATAATTCAGAAAATATTACAGCCCCTTCTATGCAAGAAAAATCTATCGGCGACTGTACTTATTTGCACAAAGGTAGATTTCCAATATAGCAAAATTTTAATATAATGAAACAAAGTGCCGATAATACCGACTTCGTTATATAGAGGTATAACTGTACTCGTAAGCTGTTTGGCACAATGCAATGTGGTTAGGTAAAAGCCTTTTTAATGGTAACGACAAGTAGTCAATGAATAGTATTTCAAAAATTGCAGTTTCATCCTAATACAATGTAGCAAGCATGATAACCAGAGCTGTATGCACAGTAAAACGCAAATGATCTTGTGCAGTTGCACTATTCTCTGCACCAGTACTCTACTTTGACACCATTAAGCCTGTGCCTTCTGCAAACACACCTTGGAGTCTTGGCACATTGTAGTCTTAAAGGGCCCCTGAAACGGTTCGGACAAATTTTGTAGACGCGTAGGGTCCAGCATAAGTAGAACATTCGCACCACAATTTAAGTGAAGCGTTACGTATTAATGGAGCTACAAGCGATTAGAAGTTACCCTCCTCCCTAGCCATGCTTTTCCTCCTCAACTCGTTCGCCGAGCGAGCGGGGCTAAGCTCCGCCTTCACTGGTTCAGCGTCACGATGCGACTTCACATCGTCTACTTCCGATTGTTTTGGAGCCCGCCCCCGCCCGCGTGAGACCTCTCCACTAGCTGCTTGGCCGTCGACCCCAAGCGAGAGCTATTGAAGCAGCGTGCGTTGCGAGCATTCTGTCGTAGCGCCGAACGTGTCTTGTATTCCGGTAACCACAGGCAAGCTGGTCATTTCAGCAAATGACTGGAGGCATAAACTCAAGCTGATGAAGGAACTTTAGCGTAGACGTATGTGAGCGGCCTGATCAGTCTGCACGGTCCATACACTTGGCGCAGCGCTTAACCAGCCAAACAAAGCACTAATATTGCTCTAACCAAGTGTAAAACATTTTAAACATTTATAAAAACAACATGTTCATGATTACACTCCAGCGAAAAATACACACCAGCAGCAAAAAAGAATACATACACTTCGTTGCTGCTACTGTGTATGGTTGAGCTCTGTGCCACCAGGTGGCTGCACCGTGCAGACCATTCGCATTTGCCCTTCTGCTCATCTCATGGCTCATCCCGTTACGGCACAGTCAAGCAGCCAGACTCTGTCCCCTTGCGCTTGCGTTTGCCCTAATACCGGACTCGCGAAACGCCATTGCGTTAGTAATCTTCCGGTGTAAAGTGACGGCCACAAACGCGCAAATCCTGGCGCCGATCGGATAGCGGCAGTCCGATGCGCAGCAGCCAGTTCGCTCGTACGCTGCCTTGCAGAGGGACACGATGTTGCAGTTTGACATATTGCCAGTCGCTACATTTGCAGTCCACAAGGCAACAAAGTCGAATCATAGTGCTCGCGAAAAGACTGAGACCGACTCTGACCGAGGAGCTCTAGTCAAAATGGAGTACGTTGTGACACAAGCAGACGACACCTGCTGTGTGCCGGAAGTGCTTAAGTGTACTGAAAAATTATTCTTGTGCATTCTCTTTATGTTACTTTCTTTTCATAAAAACAAATTAACTAACATTCCAACTATTACGAAGATCATTTGTTTACCGTAAAGTTGGAAAAATTATCGATCACGCGCCCTTGTCAGCCAATCGGATAGCTCGCCCCACTGACGTTGTATGGGTGATTTCGGTCATATGGGTAGGGGCGGCTTAAAATTCTGCCGAGCAGCATGCTGCGATCGGCTGCGATGTGCATACTTAAAACCTTATAATAAGTTACACGCTTTACGTGGAGCACTTAGATGTGTCAATTAATGATCAGAAGGTCCTACTCTAACGACTCAATAAGTTTGTAGAAAATCGTCAAAAGCGTTTCAGGGTCCCTTTAAGCTACAGGGCCCTCCTTACACAAGTAGCGGAAAACTGTTCATAGGTCTTGATACATAAGCACGGTTCCTTTTTTTTGCCATGATGAACTAGCTAGTGCTCCCACTCTTCAGACAATGTTTGCATGATGTGAGGCCATCCAATTCTCTGACAATGCAGTCTGCAGTCCACGTAAGCACTGCTGCAGCTAGGCTTGCTTGAGTCATAGCCAGGGTCAAGACATGGGTCTTACATGACATTCAATGATGACGATCACTGTCTGTCAGCAACTTATCACAATGGTGACAAAATGCGGAAACACCAGAAAGTGCCTATAACAACTACCAGTATAAAACCAATTTAAAAAATTTGGGGTCCATACAAATTACAATGTGCCATATTATTGTAACGCTGATCAGTGGCCTGCTTCCCTATCAAAATTATTATCAGTATTTTAATAGTGCAAGGCAAAAGAGTGGAAGAGATCAAAATAAGGAGACAGTGAAATATAAGGTTGCAAAAGAAATGCACCTCACCTTTTTCTCAGCTCCGAAAACAATGGGTGTGATGAGTCCTTCTGGAGTGCTTACTGCCATGTTGACATCTACAGACTTGTACCTGCACACAAGAGCCAGGTGCTCATCAATGAGACCATTTGTCATTACCAAGTGAACTTGTACGCCATTACATGGGATTATTTAATGTCATTAATACCAAATTGAAACATATAATATTGGTTCAGTGGGTCACAGTGATTCAATGTTATTATATAAAAATTACATGTAAATTTGTATAAAGCAATTAGGCAAGACGTGTTTCTTATCTTGACCTTAGCTATCAACCAAAGAACGCCAGCTAACATCTACAAGAATAAAGAAAGAGAACAACATCAAAATTCTAAATTTTATTGTGGGGTTTAATGTCCTGAAGTTGCGCAATGGGCTATGATGGATGCCGCCGGGTGGCTCCAGATTAATTCTGACCACCTAGGGTTCTTTGACGTGCGCCGAAAGCACAGTACATGACTGCTTCTGTATTTTGGATGCATCAGAATGCGGTTGCCGCAGCTGAAAATCGAATCTACGACCTTGTGCTCAGCATGACGCTGTAAGGTACAGTGTAACCACATCAATTTGAACACCAGATTATTGGTTGGCGACTTTATTGCTCGGAAATATGCATGGTACAGCATGCGATACAGTCACTAACTGATCATTGGGTTCAAATAAATGGAGTCTGAAATATTGAATTCGCCAGAAAATAAGCCTCTGTTCGACAAGTGGTCTGAAAAGCTAGTCAAAGCGTTCCTGCACACATGTGCATATGGCTGCATGCAATGTGGTCAGTCTGTATATTCCCCATTGTCATGGCTGTCACAGGAGACAAATGAAAGCATCGTCTCCAAATGTACCACATCTCCATACCCTCCAACTTAAATAGAAGCCGACCACACTCAGATAGCCATATGATCATGGGTTTCCTTGGAACAGTAAATTTCCTACAGTTCCCTCACTAGCCGACCTCTTCAACAAAGACAGCAAGGATGGAGTAGACTGTGTTGCAATTTAGCTTGTAAAGGAACAAACGTGGACATGTGGAACTTGAGCAACAAGCCACAAATGCAGAGAATGTAGTTCTTTTTAGCGGCTTGAATAAGCATGGGCCATTGTGTGGGAGTCAGCTGCGGCTGGATCAACTAGGTGATTAGGCGGACAATTACTTTTGGTTTCGAAGAGGCGCCGGTGACTATGCCTGCAATGTATCAAAACATTGCTTTTCTGCTTAACTTGGTGACCAAATTGGCACATGGCTGTGCAAATGGAATGTCAAGGAATCCGAATTCTTGAGCGACACACTGTAAGATGTCCGAAATTTGCTTGAAGCTGTCCGAATTATACGTCGGTGACTGTGCTGCATCAGCAAGGCCTAGTGACTTACCATGTGTTTTACCATGCAAGAAATATACACATTTCAGGTGAAATGTGAATAAATACCATGCAAAGCGGCTACTACAGAAGTACAGAGGGGGAGGAGGGTTACGAACTAGCATAGATGTCTCATGTGTTGCAAACAACTCACTCTCGGATGAAGGTGTCCTGCCAGGATGAGTTGGCAGCTGGCACTTTCTTGGACGCCAGTGCAGTTGCTTTGATCACAAAGTCGTTCACGGAGATCTTGACACCATCCTTCTCCATCATTTTGTTGAACTCTGCACGAAGCCTGGAATGGACCAACCAAAACATGTGCTGCATCACTCAACATGTTGGGTTTTTGGTCCTCTTAATTTTTTTTCTCTATGGCCCTAACGGGGGCATTGCAAAACACTTTGCATATCTTTAGCCAGGCACTGTGAACTGTAAAAAAAAATCAGAAGAAACAAATGTGTGTTTATAAGTGACAGGGTTTTGACAACACGTAGGAAGGCAAGACATGATAACTTAGAAAAGTGAAGCAATTTGTTAGGAAAGCTTCTGTGCTCTATCCTTTTATAGACATAAGAGAGTGGATCACTTTGTGCCAGAAAAATGATGAGCGCGTTCTTGACCAAGTATTATTCATGAAAAGTCAAACCTGAAAGCTAACAAGTACATCATGGGGAAAAAGAAGTGTAACATATCCACTTAGGCTGTTTTCATCAAAGCGGGCATTACATTACCTTATTGCCCATTTCCTACTTCCTGGTAGGTGCCTGTAAAATGATGAGGAGCAGCCTGTACACGATAGTACAGTATAGAACCTTTTTGCGGAGCAGTTTGCTGCGGAAGAATGAGATGGCACTTTTGGCGGCGCACCGTGCATTGCCTCAGCAAAAGCACATGAATATGAAATGATTACTGCTTCTGCCCTGCTACTGCGTGATCAACTGTTCGAAATGCAACTGGGCATTTGCTAATGCACTGAGCTCTATTTACGCTGCAAAATGTGCAATGGTAGGTGGCAGACGTGTGCATTAGTTGGCTGGGAGATAGTGACTGGCACATTAAGGAATGAAATGAATCTGTGTGACCAAGTTCATGAACCGCTGCTACATAAGGACCACCTGTGTTGGTAGCTCTTTTCCATGCACGGTTTTCCTCGAGGATGAAAAAATTCGCTCATTTGCCAGTGTTGTATTGTTACCTCCAAAGAAAGAACTTCAACCGCGGAATGTAGGAAAGAGTGAGTACGGCTCGTTGCACAGCGACAAGGGGAGTAGCACTGCTTTCTGGCGTAGTAAGTTTCTCGCACGTTACTTGCACACATCCCCCCCAACTCGCACTCAAACTTACGCCCACTCTATCACCCACGTATCAAGAATAAGTGAACAAGGGCACTCATGAATCAACATGTAGAAGCACGAGCCAAGGCAGTGTGCTGAAACAGCACGCCGATGTTCGAAGTTGAACGTTTTGTGACGGTCCACAGAGTAAGTGAGTAAATAGCAATAAACGTCTTTGCTACAAGCTATTACAAAGTACAGAACATCTATGTTCCAGGCCTTCTGTGCAGCAAGAACAAATCTATCACAACAGAGCACACCCATGAGTTGAGTAGGCAGAACATAAACGGACAGTGACTGCACCAAGGAGCGTTACTGAGTCACAAACATGACAAGTTGCTGCTTTAAAGTAAGTGGCAAATAAAGAACAAAGAGCAAAGAAACATTGATCTCAATTTAATCTGCAAGTGCAAAGTTTGGTCAGCCTAGAATACATTTCCAGCCATGCTTCCAGTACCCACACAGTAAAGGAATGCTTGATTATTCTGAGTTTTAAGATGCTACCTATTTTGTCATGATATTTTGCATATTTTGCACCAGACACGTTGACGGGCAGCAGCTAGCGTTTTTGCACAGTGACAAGGTAGCCTGCTTGGCACTATACCAACAATGCCGTTGCTCACAGACGTCGATGTGTCTTGCGCTAGACATGTGAAAGCATGCTTGACACTGCACCAAAAACGTCATTGCTCCTAGATACTGATGTGTCTTGCACCAAAGTCATGCGAAGTTCACGGTGGAGATAGCTCCGACATCGGAAAGTGATGATCCAAGAATATGGCACACCTTTCTTGGTTACTTGTGGAATAAAGTAATTTATTTTTCGGTGAATACGGTATTTCGGACTTCTGATTATTCGGACTTTACGAGCTCATCAAGTTCGAATTATTGGTAGGAGACTGCATACGCTGCTCATGTTATTTGAACAAGGCATAATGAGCTCCAGAAGGGCTGGCATGTTCTCTGAAGCTTTGGCCAAAGCTTCACGACGTCCATGCAGTCATCATCTACGTTATTTGCTGAAAAAGAGGTTTGCTGAGCTGCAACGGCGTCATGCACATGCGTTGTTAATATGGAGTCAACGGTGACAAGCAATGGGTACATCACCACGTGATGAAACATGGCAGTGCGAACAAAATCGCCAGGAAGAGGTTCTATACATGTGCACGTTTTCATTGTGTTTAGTGAGTACCTACAAGAATATGACATCGATACTATTTATTGCTCTGGCTGCAAGCGTTCAGATGCAGATGCCCTCTCCTGTTCACCCCTGCCTTCCGATTCTGTTTGAAATTTTCAATTATCCCGTCTACACTGAAACATACAACAGGTGTTGCTGAACACACAACATGACACTACGTGTCAGTCTTGTGTCAAAACAAAAATGTGATAAAATTTTATGCTGGCAGCAAAGATAAGAAAAACGTCCGAGGACACTTAAGCACTTCTTACGAGTTGTGAATGCGAAAGCATTAAAGTCCAACTGAATGCCGCTGAGCAGTCCTTCGAGCTATGAACTCCTCTTGGGCAAGCGAGCAAGTAGAGACGCTTGGCACGTTTTGATCTGTCCTTGTTCAGTTGCAGTTAGAACACAGGCAAGAGCTTGCGCGGACAACAAAAGCTTATGAAAGTGAGAGTGATGGCGGCTTGGGGTCGCGCGATGCTTTCTCCCTTCAGGCAACACCTGGCATGCTACCGCAGCAGCAGGTGTTCCCTTTTGCCTGCTCTGCTCTGTCAAGGTGTGAGGTGAGGTGTGACGTGGCGTCGCAGCCAATAAGAAGTTACCTGCCGTTTTGCTGCTGCAGACGACATGCCGGCTTCTAGCTCAATGGGCCATTTGATGCTTTCGTATGAAAAAAGTAAATGAAAGCACTATGTATAGTATAACTATGCCTGTGAAAATGTTCAATATTATTTAATATTCAATCAAATATGGTGCTATTAGTATTCCCTTTGGCTTAAATTTCAGTATTCAGAATTTAGCAATTATCCAAAACAAGTTAACAGCAATTTTAAAACATATACAGCTATCAGCTTAGGTAAACAAGTCACACTGCCGTTAAATGGCTCAAGGCCAAGACAAGCCAAAGATGAATTCGTTTGCAGTCACTGACTACTTTTTCAGGCCTGCTAGATTATTTCAACATACCTGCGGCCCTGCCACATTCTCTGTTGAACTTATCTAAAATGGGGACTAAAGTTTAAGGGGGGATGCGGGGTTAAAATACCGATTTTCGGAAAAAAAATGTGTTTTAAAGCTTGAGTTGTTTTGGATTGCTGGTTTAATGAAGAATATTCTCACCAGGTTTGGTTGTTATCGGAGAAGTAGAAAAGAAGAAAATGAATTTTTTTCACGACGTGGTGGGGCGCATTTGCCGTCGAAGGCGTCTGTGAACGCTCTTTTCAAGACGCGGCCGCGGTGCGGGCAAAAAACCGAACGTGAAGTGAATGCCTGTGATAGAAAGTTTGTTTTTCGCGCTGTTTAGTGACGGAATACTTTCCATCGAGACTATGCAAGGCAACTATCGAAGAACTAAAAAAGAAAGGCATATTACTGGCCGCAGAAACCAAAACAGGAGCTCGAACCAAAACAGTGGGTGGCAAACCGAAACAGGAGCTTGGATTGGCGGAAATGTACCACGTGACCACCCAACGCTGTTTTCGCGCCATTTGGAGTCATTCCTGCTTTGGTTGCGCTCGACGCTTGCTATGTGTTGCTATATCTTCCTTCTGTGAGCTTATTGCGATCATCGGGTGGCCGGTGGTGTGACCCGAAGATGCCCGCAACGAAGGCTTCGACACGGAAAAGCTTCGGGAAGCGAAAACGCACGACGAAAGCAAGAGGCCTAAACAGCACTGGGCGACCGCCAGCAAGTGAGCGTCTGCCTGTGCGTTCGCCAAGCCCAAGCCTGCTGCCGGCGGCTGATGCGAACCCTACAAGCTCCGATGGTGGTTCGTCACCTATGGAAATGTCTACTGGTTTTGCTGATGGTTGTGAATGCCAATTGACGACATTTGAAAGGAAGGTCGCGCTACTTTGCCAGGGTCCTGCCGACGAAAGCGAGGAAACGCCGGAGCCCAGCGGCTACCGTTTTGTAAAAGTTACAGCCATCAAGGCGGTGGTAACGGCGGTGATGGACAGCTATAAAGTTGAGAAAAAGAAAAGAAGGCTTGAAGCAATTGCCACAGAACAGCGTCGCGTTGAAGATGAGGGCCCGACCTATGGAGCAGGGCACTTTGATTAATTTTTTTTTACCACAAAATAAAATAGCATGTTCTCAAATCTTTGAACTCATTTTTCTGAGTTTGCACTTTTTGGGGAAACAGAACCATTAGGAAAACAATCATTTCTAAACTACATTGCCAAAAGATGCTTTCAAGGTGGTTTCTAGACTGAAATTTTCTCAGGAACAAGATAAGATACTTTTTAGGGTGCTAAATAGTTTCTAACAGAAAATATTTTGAGATGTCTGACATGTAATGACAACAAAAAAATTGAACTTTGTTTTTAGATTGATGACATTTTTACAGAAATTGCATAAAAAGCATGCGAGCGGTCTTATCTTGCACTATGAACCATCTAGAAGATATCTAATTACAAACAGTTGATATATCTCCATTATTTTTGAAATGATAGTTTTCCTAAGCTGAGACACATGATTGCTGAATATGAGAGCTATAACTTTTTGTCTGTTTGAGCTAGCGCATTGAAACTTTGAATATATTCTAATGAGCAGATTATAAACAGTCGCTGAAAATTTGATAGAAATTGATGCAGTAGTTCAAAAGTTGACTCTTGAGCCTAGCATCCCCCCTTAAAAACACTGCATGACGTTTTGCTTGGTTTTTCGTGCATGACCTCTGCACACTATGCCGTAAATATGTTGGTGGTGAAGAAAGTCAATGCCATTCCGGTTTACCCCCAGGGTCTCGCTTTTACTAGCAAGGTGGTTTCTTGATCTTTCTACCTCAGAGACCATTGGAGTATGATTCTTGGCTCCACGGGGCCACACATCAAATAACACTAATGTACATCACCAAAACCAGTCTACATTTACACATTTAATTGTTTATGCCATTGGGCAAACTTTCGAACTTAAGAAGAAAAAGAAAAGAAAGGAAAAAGTGACTTGGTCGCTGCACATAGATCTACATTCACTTGACACTGAGTTTGACAACACCCGGCAAAGCAGTGCTGGTTAGGCCTAACAACCAAGGCAGTGTGCCCGTGATGAAAATATGTCGTGGGCCTGCATGGTAGCAAGCAGCACACCGTCGCAAGAAGTTTGCCGCATCTTGAGTGGATCATCAACAATTGTGCCTGAGATCACATGCACGTATGAAGACAGCAGAAGTGGCATTCGGGTCTGCAAGTGACGAGCCAACAATTGCAGCAAGCATGCCTATAAGTTTGTCTCTGTGCCTACCGGACAAAGCAGATCAAGCTCGCATGTAAGCAGGTACAACAATTTGTGCAACACAGCCTAAACTGCTAGCATTGCGCAGTCAAGGTTACACTTCATGGCATCGCAATGATGCGCAACACACATCAGGCTGTGTAATGTCGACTTCAGTCAGGCTGAACCACAAAACTGAGCAAATGTCCGCAAATGTGTACAAGAACAGCTCTGTACTGCTGGTATGGTACAAAATTTGAACTTGAATTTTTTGCATAACTTAATTAGAGCACTTTAAAAAAATGCTGATTCCAAAGAAATTTGAGACTCCCCCATCTTTGCAGAGACAGTTATGTTTTTTTTTTAATTTTTTTAGCTTCTGGCTGTTGTATCAAGGTTTGATGCAAATTCTACAACTATTCGAACTATTCGCTTCAAAATGTTTTACACTATTACTATTCACTCCAAACCTGAAAGTTGATATTTGCACAAGTGAATGTGTAACTTATGTGATCAGCTGAACAATGGCACCATGAAATAGTGTTAGGATTTAAAATGGGTATAACAGAAACTGCAATTTCTTTTTTCATTGAAGAACTAAAGTTGGGTCTGGTTGTTTGTACATGCTGATGATACCTGCCACCAGGTTCTGACATCTGCACATGCAATGTGCAATTCTGTAATATGCTAATTTTTGTTTTGCACCACTATTTGAATTCTTGTATGCATCGAGATCTTTTTACCAATTGTATTTTGTTAAAAATTGTACCATATGCACCCCTCATCCTATTGTCTCTTCGTAGGCCTGTGAGGTCTTTCTAAATAAATAAATAAATAGATAAATAACAGTACATAACCTCATACATAACAGTCACTATTTTCACTCTGGTAATACATTGCAGAGGACACTGAGTTTATCGTGTTTACATGCACTCGTAATTCTATTCCTAAAAAGGACACTTACTTGAGGACAGCATCCATCTTGATATCAACACTAAGGTAGTAATGTGGTATCGTCTGCTTTGACTGAAGCAACCGCTTTGCGATTGTCTGAAAGCACAGCAGAGAGGACGCAGGTTTAGAATCCAAGAAGTTTTACCCTTTGTATACAAATAGCCACATTAAAAAAAAAATTTTAGAGCTGACACTAACTACATTTTTAAGTTATATTTTCTTTCTTTAACAATGGAGGAAATTCCAAGCAAGAGGCCATACACATACATAAAAAAAAGTGCGCGTTGCTTTTCTAAAGCATGGAACATGGTTCTCAACAGGCAGCATTTTCTAGTCAAGCATTCCACGGCAAATAAGAGGCCACATAAGTATGAAAAGTAAAGAAAACATTGTCTTGCATTGTCAGAAATCTGGAACTAAAGGTTCAACTCGCCTCAACAACAGTGTTTTCTATGTCACTATATATTTGCACTTATTTGCCATATTGGATGCTTGAGGAGTTTCTTTGCAATGCAGCTTCACTGCAATGTGCTACGCATCACAATGAAGCCCTCTGTTGAAACTGCACTATGTGCAGGAAGCAGTAGTAAGGCCGGTTATGACTGAAAATGCAAACAAAACTAATTCCTTCAGAAGCATCGCTTTGTGCCGATAATTATACAACACGGTTTGTGTAAGAATCTGACCACTGTTATGCACTGCTACACATGTGAGTCACAAGCACAATTTTAAAAAAATGTTTTAATTGGGTGTGTCGTTTACGTGCTGTTATGGATGAGGTGCACTTATTCAGCACAGGTAGTCTAATGGGGATAATCGTTCAGATAATAGCCACTGGCATCTGCTGCCAATACCTAAGATTTATTTTCTCTTCTTCATCTCGTCCTGACAGTAGCATCACAATATATAGCAAGAACAATGATACTTTAGTGATACTGTCACCCTATTTCCAAGGTGTGCAAAAGTAGGCCAATTTAAGCTTTTGTTTTTATTATAAACAAGCAAGAAAACGCATACACAGGCAACAGTATTAAGCCATCAGACAATACAATGTACATAAGATACTTTAATCTGCACCTTTCAATTGTTCAATGTCCCTTGCTTTGCACAGAAGAGAAGTGAACTAATGTGATGCATGGGGTAGTTAATTATGTAGGGCTGTGCGAATACCGAATTGAATCAAGAAAGGAAAGCTGAATATTGAATTGAATATTGAATATTAGAAAAATGTTCACAAAATTTCACGCTTACAAATTTTAGGCAAGGAAATATGGTGCTGCACATGCTCAGGAGCCTCATAGCATTGCATAACAAGAATGTAGCAAGCTATCAGTAACTTATGTACATATAAATCAAGATGTACAGTACGGCATACTCTTATTAAAGGAGACACTAAATTAGTATCCGTACAGCTCAGTTCTAGTATACGAAGATCTGGAAAATATATATATTTTTTTATCAATAAAATTTCTGTTGCATATAATCAAGTGCTTTTTCTTCCCTCTGAAACTAATGAATTTATGACATTCCATAGTACTGAACACCAATGAGGTTCTCAGTTTAGTATTGGACCTGTGTTCTGTGGCAATCCTTTACTTATTGCAATAGAAAGTTTTGCTTTCCAGTTTTTCCCCAAAATACAGAAGGACCATCCCAACTTTACGGCAGGTGGTTAACAACAGACGAAAGGACCGCGCATCGCCTGACTTTATCACTGTTCTGCGCGTGGCTGGCGCTGATGGTGAAGAGCAGGTGCCGTCCGCACCGTTTCATTGTCAGGTTCGGGGTTATTTGTCACCTGTCGGATTCCGAAATATAGAGGGTCACAGTAAGTTCGCGCAACTTATCGTGATGGAGGCTGTGAACAACTTTGTTGCTATCCCATGCATTCGCTTTCATTTGTGAGGTCCTTTGTCAGCATTCCAAGTATCGCTTGGCTGCTGTGAATAGATCTGCGTGGACTTGGCACCAAGCCGTAACTTTAGTCCCCAATGCTTGATGAAGCAGCACCAATGGCCTAAGCAGCACCAATCGCCTAATGGCCTAGGCAGTATGGCCATTATGGTAACGGGTCGCAAGCCGTCGCTCATCAGTGATCAGTCTCGAGATCACACATGCGGGTTGGAATAACGGTTGCTGAAGTGGTGTGAAGTTCGTCGCCGCGTATTCAAAACAATCCGCATCGGCCCGATCTTCACACATGTTTTCACATTTTACAAGATGCACGTTGCCATTGTTGCCGGTCGACACGAACAAAGCTTGTACCGACAGACGTGGCCACAGCCGACGCAGCGCCACTTTGCATATCCCGCCGTTCAGGTGCTGTGTGTGCGATTCCGCACCAGGCTGACGTCGGTGAGTGCTTGGTACACATTTTGCATTAAAAATGAAGTGAAACGCTCGCATTGGCAGCAGCGAACACGAGGGGCACCACGGTGCAAGCAACCTGTGGAACTGCATGAGTCTCTACACCGAATATATTGAATATTTAAAAATTCTAATAGTAGATATTCAATTTGTTAATTGAATTATTTGAACATTCACAATTTGATTCAATTCGGTAATATTCAAGTATTCTATTCCCATATGACTATAATTATTTGCTGTACTGAACAACTTAACAAAAGCTTACTAGTTTTCACAAACCCCATACTGCAAGAGAAAGACAGAAAAGAAGCACCTTTGTGCAGTTACATTGGTCACTGGCGACAAAATGAGACACAGCTTCTCAGTACAAATGGCTGATAGTAAATGCTGAGAAAGACTCGAAAATTAAATGAAAGCGTAATAATCAGCACAGATCAGTTACTGCAAACGAAAGTGACAAATGCAGAGATGCAATCTGCAAACAGAAAAACCATGACACCCAGATTTTCCTTCAGAAAGAGTGCAGGTCTCTGGGAGAAGGAAATGCAGCTATATAGAACAAATATATGGAAATATACAGAACTCTGCATTCACACGTAGTCTTCATCTACACACCAGGGCTAAAAATAGAATTTCTTGTGTTTAACACTGTTGAGCCATTTCAAAAAGACAAAACAAGAAAGAAGGGAGAGAGAGGGGGTAAGAAAAAACAAGTTAAATAGAAAATTGACTCAGACCTAAAAATTTGCAGTAAAGAACAGACAAAGCTTCAATTAGTAGCATTGACGCATAGTAGCAGGCATGTATACTGCCGTGGTTACTTAGTGGCTATGATGGTGGGCTGAGCATGAGGTCGCGGGATTGAATCCCGGCCATGGCGGCTGCATTTCGATAAGATCGAAATGTGAAAACACCCGTGTACTTAGATTTAGGTGCACATTAAAGAACGCCAAGTGGTCTAAATTTCTGGAGTACCCTACTACGGCGGTCCTCATAATCAAGTCTTGGTTTTGGCACATAAAACCTTATAATTTTTTTAACAGTTAGGCATCAATTTAAATGCAAGTATTTACCTTGAAACAATGTCCTTGCATAAACCTTTACACCCTCTTCCCCCCATTGTTATAAAATATGACAACACTTTTCCTTTATTATCTCAATAGTAGCCATGAATAAGAAGGATGTAGCAACACCAAAGAGGCAACATGCCGAAAGATAAGAAAGAGCTACTGTCGATGCAATCTGAGTTTCCCCACGTTCACACTAAATGCACGCAATGTCCACGACTACAGCTAGCATATCTGACAGCGGCTTGGCAAGTTTCAACATTGGAAGAAGAGCTGGGTTCACTCGTCGTGTAGCGTCGAAAGTCACTGTCTCTTCTCGCCTTGTAACGTTTCTTGTACAAGTTCCTGTTTTAGGTATGTGTTTACTTGTGTTTACGCAACTGCATCACGTAAACACATGCACGCTACATCTGCAAGGATATTGCACTAGTGACTTAATGTGGGTTACTTGTTTTAAATATATTTGAAGATAGGGCATGAAAAAACATGGGAATGCAAAGAGAGAGAGAGAGAGATAGATTAAATAACTTACTAATTTGCTAGGGCAGCCAAAACATACCTGACGCATGCTGGTGAGGGATATGTCCTCGTACTTGGCTGCAGCACCCCCAGCTGCTGCCGCCCTTGGCATGGCTGCAGCAGAAGCCAAATCTTGAGCCACGATCCTTCCTCCTGGCCCACTTCCAGCAGGTATTTGCTACAGCAGATGTTTCAATTCTGTTACTATGTCATTACATTTTATATGCAAAAATGAAAGTCATGTTCAAAGACATCGAGGCAAATCTGTTTGAGGGAAGTACAGAGCAGAGTTACGGACTGGCAACTCTGGAGTTGGAATGGTTCCGAACTCATTCCACATATTAAAACACCCAGAATGGAATGGGAACTGAATTATGGCACCAGTTGGGCAGATGAAATGGGAATGTAATGGTAGCCCAAGGTTCCGGAATGGAGTTGAAATCGAATAGGCACATAGTCTCAAAGCACTAACTAGAGACTAGAGACTACAAAACATAACTTTGCCAAGCTCGTGTTTGTTTTGTTAATGCATCCAAAATGCGAAAATGTTGAATGTACCATTTCAAATGATAGAATAGCCGCATCAGGGAAAAAATAAAATAAAAAGGTCATTTGCATGTGCAAGCACATCCCTCATCTTTTCCCCCTGCCTAGTCGCAAGATGTCCACCCTTAGTCTTTTGATCCTATAAGTGCACAAAAAATTCTGTCAATGCGTCGCTCTATGCACTTACACTTAGATGTGATGTGTTCAGTCTGTATTTCTACCACTGCCATGCTGTTGCTGCAGACAGATGAAAATATGGTCAAACCATGGACCGAGTCTCCATCCTGTGGCAACTTGAATATAGGCTCACTGCGTTCCTACAGCCAAATGATCGAGAGTTTCTTAGCAACAGTCGTTGCCTGGTAATTCCCTTGCTTTATCGTCAGCCTCGCCAGTGCTGATGTTGAGGCTGGAGTAAGCGCCATTTGAAGCTACTTGATAATATTGAGCAACAAAAACATTTGCCGGCGATTATGATGCTTTCTAATATGAAATTTGAGCTCAGCTCTATACAGTGCAATCTCATTGATACGGTTCTGCATAATACATTTTTCAGGATAACATGTTTCTTATTCTTTTCCTGGCAAACATGCCATAGGAGTAATGTATTTTCATATGATTATTGCGATCGTGTTTTCACCTGAAATTGTATAATACAACTGCAGAAATGGGCTTTTACTGGTATTTCTAAAGCTCACAGTTTCACATTCATGTGTACTAGCTTAAATAACATTCCAATGACCCACGAACAATGTGTTAAGCCCCAGGCACACTAAAGGAAAAACACATGCGGCGTGCTGCCAGCGATAAAATGATGCTGAGGCAGTGCGGCCAGACTGACTGGTAGAGTGCCGCTGCTCAATTGAATGAAGGAACGGCAGCTTCTTTTTTTAACTTCTAGAAGAGCTTTTTTACAGACACTGAAAAGAAGTTCAGCACAGACTGAGGAGCTATTTCACTGTTGCTAAATAAAAGTGCGTTGGCTGCGGTTTGTGTGGCATCGAGCAATGCTGCTCCGCATACCGTGTTATGTGAAGCAGTCTCAGTCGACTCCACATGAATCTCTGCTATTGAGCTCGTCACCGATTATGCCTATTTTCATACTTTTTTGAGCTTGCTTTAGATCATACGATTTTCGGAAGATACATTTTATTTTCCGCTTCCTGTGAATATTGTATAAACAAGATTCCACTGTACATGTTTTCATTTCACGACACGTTGGCTGGCGCAGACAATGGGTCTCATGCGGCACATTGCAAACGGATTGAAGTGTGGAGCAACTGCCTCGCTAATGTGGAGATTGTGAGAGTCAGTCTGTGGGTGACACGTGGGCACAATTCGCAGTAGCTGTCAGAGACAGACCTCCCAGACGACGCACGCTACTCTGGCGCCATCCTGTTGGCCTTGTTGCCACACTACGCTTTCCTTCTCACACTTCTGCCATACCCTCCTCCTCAGCTTTCCTCTTCGCATGTTTCATTCCCCACTGTGCTCTGCGATTGCTCTTTCATCCATTGCTGTGCTCGTTCACTCGGTTACGCCGAAGCTCGCCACAGGAACAGGTGCCTAAGAGCTGTACTCTAAAATTTGTAACAGCAAACAATGAAGTTGTCCAAAACTGTGTCGCTATTTAATACTTAAAGGAACAAATGCTGCATGTGCACAAGTGGAATGCACACAACAAATATGTAAATGCAGCCTTGAAAACTTGGTGAATTGGCATGGCTTGGCTTGCTTGTGATTTGGCCATGGTTGGCAACTACTGCATCGACCAGGCATTGCTACTTTTGATTTCAAAGAGGCACCAATGGTACAGTGAAACAAGAACATCGCTCCTTCTGCTTGTCTTGGCAGCTGAATTAGCACACTGTCATGTCAAGTGGAGTCTGAGTTATCTGAGTGTGTGCTGTAAAGAATTTGAAATTGTTGTCCTCCTTATACTATCAAAATAATTGAGCATGTCTGAATTATTAGTGCCTCAATAATTGTTCAGCCACTGTACTACATGTATTTGTCTGGTACACAACTTCCTATATTTTAGACATATTCCACTGTGGAGGGTGTCTTATAATTCATTCTGTTGCTTTAAAACCTGAAGTTCTCACTGACAAGAAAGTTCATGAGCACTAAAATCATTTGTCTGCATACCAATAGCCACAGATAAAAAAAAATGTCAGGTCATACTGCTTGCACATGTGCAATTTAAATTGGTTATATCTTTTTTAAATGCCTTGCAATGTACAGATAAGCTATTGACACTTCTAAAGGTTCATTCTCCTGCACTATTGTTTTGCCGTAACATGAAAGCAACCTTGTCACGATAACACCACCAACAGCAATACTTACACCCAGGCTAATGCCTTGCTCTGCTGCAAGGCGTTTTGCGAGGGGGCTGGCAAAGATGCGACCGCCCAAGCCCATGGTTGGAGTGGCTGCCGGAGCAGCAGGTGAGGGGGCGAGGGGTGGAGGTGCTGCTGCTGGAGTTGGAGCTGCAGCAGCAGGCGGAGGCGCCGCTGCTGCTTTAGGTGGGGGCGGTGCCGCGGCGCCATCGTCCACAAAGTCCTTGAAAGCGGCGACATCCTCCTCATTGTACACCAGAATGCACAGGAGCTGCAAGGGGCACAGAGTAAGGTTGTGCTTTACAGTAGCCTGAAAACAAGCAATCTCGACATCTCACTTGTGCAAATAACCAAAGCCAATTTGTTTGTTTGTTGTTTTTTTTTTTGGAAAGTAAAGTGCGAAATTCCCCACCTTCATTCAAACCAGCAGAAAGGAGTGATTGCACTGAGTGCTCCAGGTCAGACAGTGATCGATAGAGGGGATTGAAGCACATTTCACACAGACTTAATGAAATTTAAAAAAAAAGAAAAACAAGAAAAAAAATCCAGGGAGACCTGAGCAACTTCCTGTGGCTACATATCATAAATGGCTGAACAGCTGCCAGTACGACTTATTTCCCTTCAATAAAGAAATCAATTCATTATGCGAAAGTTGGATCCAACACAAAATATGTTCGTTATATCCTATATTCGTTACAAGAATTTATTCATTGCATGCTGATATCAATGAGGCACATTTTATATTCACTTTCTTATATATTATATTTCGTTATATAGAGCTTCAACTGTATTTACTGTAAGAGTGCTCTGGAACTGTTCATGGAACTATAAGTTCATACTATTTTTCTTTCTCCAGCCATGCATAAAATAGCCATTTGATATCACTACACGAGGTCTTCATGCAACTATGCAAAACGTACAGTCAAACCTCTATATAATGAAGTTGTACTAGCAGTGACAAACTTCGTTAAATCGTGAATTTCATTAATTTGAGGTTTTAAATTTTCAGCAGTAAAAATCACTTCAAAACGCCCATAACAATTCTCGTGGATAGAATTTTGTCAGTAATCACTTATAAGCAATTCCCAAGAAGGTCGAGTCATAGTAGCATGCGCATGCGGTGCAGATCGTGCCAAGAGCAATTCATCCGCATGGCACATGGCGTCCGAGATTAGCGCGTTGCGTCGAGCGGTGGCAAAAAAATCTTGAATGCCACGGCAGACCACGCTTAGTTCCTGCAGCCGTTATCAGACGGTGCTCTCAAATTAAAAACAAACGTGCAAAAAGATATGGATATTCGTCCTGAGAAAGAAATTAATGCTGTAGTTTTGCCATAAAGGCGGAGCATTGATGGCGATATGAAAGAATCAACTACACGAAGCGTGGTTCAGGGGTAGGACTCTGCCAATTGTGCCATTTTGATACAAAGTAAATTCCTGCACCAAACTGAGCCAAACACAGAAAATCGACGGAAACTGCACCATGCTGCGCCAGAACGGCATGTGTGCTGCGGCCGTAGCTGCGAACAGCGAGTGGATTCATTCTCTGAAAAAGAGTGCAGCCGTTTATAAACCACACACCGTGCGACAGTGCCTCCCGCACAGAATTTTTTTGCTTATAAACTGGAATTTTTGTCACTTCCAGCAAATGGTCTGCGCGACTGTACTTGGGCTGCTTTACTTAGAGTGTACTAGAATATTGTAAAACAACAAAAAGTAGGCTCATGGTGCTGCGAGCGACTTAAATATTAGGGAAGCACACACCGCTGTAGAGCGTTCAGTCGACAGACGTCTCTGTCCCCAGGGCTGGTATAACGTAAAACTATTCCAATGTTTTTATGCCCATATAGGCAAGGCCTGAGCCAGTTTGACCTAATGGCGACCTTGGAATAAAAAGTTGCAGTTTCGCCAGGCGAAGTATTGATTGCGATAGCAGCTTAGTAGACAGATATACAAAGCAAAGCTAGCAGCGTTATCGGTCGCATAAACTCGTAAACATTCACTTACTAACTAAATTGACAAGCATGGCATCACGTGTGCACAAGCAGACATGAACACATCTCACTTGATGACCGTGGACAATTGCTGTCAAAATGCTGGCGTGAGGAGGAGCGGCAGCAGCGGCGAGCGAATGGACCCTGGTGCTGCTTGTCACTTCTACGCAAACTAAGCGGTAAGAACACAGTGCACATGAAGCTATGAGCACCCGGCACACCCAGACTCTTTACTCATTGCAGACTGCTTTAAAGATAAGGCCCGCATGACCGCGCTGTACCCAGCAGCTGCCGGTGTATAATGCTCGCTCCCCATGGTGTTTTGCACACGACGGAAGGCAGCGTGAATTTTCTCTGCTTTGCTCCCTGGTGCACACAATATTGAGGCGCCATTGTATGCTCACCCTTGCACACTTTCACTCGCACATACTGCACAGCAAACGGCGCACGGAGGCGATGTTATCGCCCCTGGACTTTATAGAGAACATCATGGCGATGCCGACTCCAGAAATGCGCCTGGAGTGCCCACATATTTGCTGTCACCATAAAAACAGATTGGAATAGCTATATGTTATATCAGCCCGCGATTGATCGCGGCTCTCTGCATCTGCAGTGACATATGGTGACCCAGAAATTATGTAACCGTGTCGATTGGACCGCATAATTTGAGATAATTTTCCGCTATCATCATGAGCATCGGCAAGGGAATCCATAGTTGGATCGTAGTGTCACTGATGTTCTCGGCTCTATAGGAAACCATGCGCCGTGCCACTTCTTGACACACTCTTCTATATTCTAGTACGCTATAGCTACAAAGCGCGCGTCTACTATGAACTTCATGTTGGTTTAGTCTGCATTTCATTGTGGTTTCAAAGTGCACTGCCATATTCCATATTCCACCAAAATTCAGATTGGCCTGCTCAAAATGCTTCAAAAATAAATTTTACCTGCTCCAAGTTGCTCCAAAATAAAATTTAGTCTGCTCCGAGCTGCTCGAAAGTGCAATTTTACTTGCTCTGAAAATTGCTCCAAAATGACTCTGGGCAGTCCCGCCACCCCTGAAGGTTCGTAGTTTTATCAGTGTCAAGCGCTCGGGCAAAGATTACTTGATGGCCAAAAACACTTGCTGTCGCAACGCGAGCGAACGCTTCGCACTGTGCCTTGGGAAGTTGAGATTGCGCGACCGCAAACACTAGATGCAAGGGAACAAACTGTGCATGAAGGACCAATCACCTCAGCTCAGCCTTTGCACTTGCCGAAGATTACCTCCAAGATATGACACATGGCCCACATATGGACAGCCATGCACAGTTACAGTATGGATAGATGAGGGGAGAGGCACGTGCTCGGGGGAGAGGGCACATGTGCACCCGTCCCTTGCCCATCTTCACCTATAGTGTGAGCTTGATCACGTTACCGTGCACTCGCCTCTTCCCCACCCCCCCTTGCGCTAAAGGGAATCATCTGCTCTCATGTTTCTCAGAGTGCTCAGAGCTGCCGCAAGCCCTGCGGCCTCCGCAAGTTGTTACGCGACAAATGGCATAGCGCTGTTTTCTACGCACTGCGTCGCGGCGCGCATTCTTTAATGGCGTTTTTGCTGCGTGAACTTTTCAGCTGAAGGAGGCTTGCAAATAACTTTGTCCTTGGCTGACATTTTATATTTTGCTAGATTTACCAGCCATACAGGCTGGTAAAATGGAATGGCCAAAAACTTTGTTAAATTGAAACCGTGTCACAAGGTTAAATTGCAAAAAAAAAGATACACGGTTTTCAATGGAAAATCTGGAAATAAATATAGTTTGTTACATTGCGAATTTTGTTAAATTGACGATTGCTATATCGAGATTTGACTCTTCTCTGTTCATATACAGTGCCGACAGTGCCAGCAAAAATGATTTTCCCAATTTATTTTTCACATGCAAATGAAAGTGCAATAATAAATTCATTTTAATTTATTTGACATATAAATTCAAAAAGCTTCACGTTTGCATGTGGAGGGCTGCTTATTCTCATGCATTTTCAGAACAATCAAAGTACAATATATGTACTGTAAAATTACTACCTCTTGCTTCATGTCCTGGGAGAGGCTATGGGCCATTCCTTTCTACCAAGAGATCAAATGCTATCAAGTTTAGGTCTCGTGTTGTAGGTGACTGTAGACTGTTCTACCAGAGAGTTACTCCACTGCATTCCAGTCATGTTTTGGACAATGATCAGGGCCTGCAACCACAGTCACCTGATCATTCCCCAATGTGACATTTTTTTTTCTGTTGGGTCAGTTTAAAAACTGCATCCATTTACAACCTTCCCGTCCAATGTTGTAGTTAGGACAGACATAGATCAAGGTTGCTGTGGCCAAAACTAACAAGAAGATGCCCCAGAATGTGTGGGCAGAAGTGAACTACATCCAGAATTTGTGGGAGGCAGAAACAGAACATCAAACATTTGTAGGCAAAGAATAAAACTTGAAGAGTTTCTTCTCTTTCTACTTGAATGTGCTTTGATATCCTATGTTTTATTCTGTGAGTGGTGAGAAAATGCAAAGACAATTTGTATTATTTTGTATGGTTATGGATGCATGTTTTGGATTAACTACAGACATTAACCAATTTATGAGCAGCTACATAATGGTGTATAGTTGCAGTTCGTTTGCACGCTAGAGGCACTATGTATGCTGGTTATTATGAGTTTTCAGGTGCAGTGGGCATTATCGGCCATGGTGTGTCACATGATATGTCTTGCCTTACTGGCGCTTAGCTGGAGATGTATTCGTGGTTGCAGAATTTTGGGAATACTTTCACTGTGATGTCGCCTAGTGTCCAGCGTGATGCTTCACTGCATGCCAGGCATTCCACCCATGGGCTTAGCCAGTCGGCATCCACTGAAAGTGATATCCTCGAAAGTGACTGATATGGGACACAGCAGCTGTTCTTGAGACAACATACGAACATCCTGACAGCTAAGTTCAATTACAGCAACTGTGAACATTTGGATAAATTTTCTGACTTGCGTGAAAAACCACCCAAATCATGCGACCCTGCAAGTTGATGCAATTCTAACCTTCCCAAGAGGCACGTCCTTAGTGCCAGCGGGGATGAGGACCTTGGCCAAGTATCCCTCTTCGGGTGTCTCAAAGCCCATGGTGGCCTTGTCCGTCTCAATTTCGCAGAGCAGGTCCCCCTCGCCCAGCTTGTCACCTTCCTTCTTTTCCCAGCTCACGATAGTGCCCATCTCCATGGTTGGTGACAGTGCCGGCAGCTGTACCCGTAAGTGCTGGGGCAAATCTGCATAGCGACAAAATGCAGACATGAAGCAATACTTTCAACATAGGCTAAAATAGCTCGAATAAAAACTCGAGCCAAGATAATACTGAATACTGAGTCACGTTTGTGCTCATTTGCTTGTCTAAGTTGCCTTGGTTGACACCTCAAAACGCAAGAGTCAACTAATTCAGATTTGACCTAATATGCAGCAGCATGAGCATACTACATAGGGTGGCAAAACTTGTACGCTGTTTGATCCTATAATTTATAGCTGTAAACTTTCAATGACTACCTCATCTGATGCCAAACCATCAGCTGTGTCACAACCATTGAGTACTTAGATTAACTATGCAAAGACAGTCAGGCGCAAATTGCCTGGATTTTTCTCGAGAGAAAGTTCAGCCGTGTGGCAGCAGTATAACTCGCTGGGTCATTCGACAATACAAAGTATTTCTGGTGAAAAATCATCCAAGAGTAACTATGGCACACGGGCAGCCGAGTTTCCAGACTAGTGCAGGTTCCACGTTATGGGGCAAACGGCCAGTCTGTATTCACTAATCGCGCACAACACTTGGCATGCCACATAATGCATTCGGAAGCATATACTGCATGCATAGACTGATGTGACTGTGCCATTCGTTAATTACCTGCGCTGTACATCCGTCGCGCCACGCCATCCTTGAACTGTTGCTTCGGTTTCAGGAGGATCCTAGAACTCTGTGCAATCAGCCTGCGAGCAGACACGGAAAAAGCGTGTATTCAGATATACAGGTATGTTCGCGTAAAACCCAGAGCGAAAGCGATCACGGAGTCGCACGAAGCGACGTGGTGTGCGACGCAGAGATCATCAAAACTGTAAGATCTTGCAGAAGACAGTTTCACCAAACTTGAATCCGAGCATCAGAGCTGTATCATAGCCAAGAGCACCTTAGCGCGATCGTAAAGGCGGGTCAACGAAACTTGCGCACGGGCGTGTTTTCTTTTCGCAGCAATAGCATAAACGAAAAGCGTGGGAAACGTCCGTCTAATGCAAACGAGAAGAACGTAGTAGTACCACCGAATAAGGAGTTGTAGTAAGACCGCGGTGACTACATCGAAGTGACCTTTTAGACGCTATTTTTTTTTCCTCACCGGTTTCTGGGATTTACGTCTCTCCTTTCCAGGCACAGCACGCTGGCGGCTCGGACGAAACGCTTGCAGCGGCTAGATGCACGTCCCAGTTCGTTCCGCGCGACCAGAGCAGTCCGCAGCATTGCGTTGTTTCACTCGCTGCGCGACGGCGAGATGTTTGCCCGTCTCCTACGCCCGCACCGATCTTCACGAGTGATGGTAGAGGACACGGCCGGCGGTGTTTGCTGCTCGTCAGCCGACGACCGCGATTGTTTGCTAGCAGAGCCATAGATGGCGCAAGTAGTATCGTAAATTTCCGCTATCATCAATATCAAAATACACAGGTTGTGCAACAAAATTTAATTCTCTGAAAAAAATTATGGTGGGTTACCACATGAAAACTATCAAATGCCATTTTTTTTATACATTTCTAGCTTACTGCATCAAAAAGTTCAAAATAATTAGAGAGTGCGATAGCAGCACACTACTAGAGGCATGCTTAGGTGAACGTCAGCACTTGGAGCATAGAGAAAAGAAATAGATCTTGGAGGTAGTTCGCCAAGTTCAAAAGAACTTCATTTTCTACATGCATGACCCCAGCCGACTGGGCAGCCAAGGCGTTTGTTTCTGGAAAAAATGATGCCTTCGATCAGGATCCAGTCTCCAGTCAAGATCAAGCTTCCAGTCAGGATCCGATCATGTCTGCTATATGCGCTCCAACCCATTTTTATTCTGTAAATTTCGCTCTCATGATCAGGCTCCCCTGTGAGTAATTGATCTAGGTAAACATACTCCTTGACAGACTCTAGAGGTCGAGTGGCAATCCTGAACTCTTGTCCTCTTGCCATGCTATTGATCATTATCTTTGTTTTCTGCTTATTAATATTCAACCCCACACTTACAATCTCTGTTAAGGTCCTAGCACGTCCCCAGTGTTGCTGAACAGGACAATATCATCTGCAAACCGAAGGTTGCCGAGATATTTGCCGTTGATCCTTACTCCTATGCCTTCCAGTTTAATAGCTTGAATACTTCTTCCAAGCATGCAGTGAATAGAACTGGAGAGATCGTGTATCCTTGTCTGGCCCCTTTCTTTATAGATATCTTTCTACTTTTCGTGTGGAGAAGTAGCTGTGGAATCAGTATATATTTTCGAACATATTTACGTAATTACGTAAGCCTCCTATACTCCTTGATTACATAATGCATCTATGACTGCTGGTATCTCTACTGAATCAAATGCCTTTTCGTAATCTATGAAAGCTATATAGAGAGGCTGATTGTACTCTGTGGATTTCTCAATTACCTGATTGATGACATGGAAGTGATCCATTGTGGAGTATCCCATCCTGAAGCCAGCCTGTTCTCTTGGTTGACTGAATTCCAGGGTTGCCCTTATTCTATTGGAAATTAGCTTGGTGAATATTTTTTACATTACTGGAAGTAAGCCAACGGGCCTATAATTGTTCAATTCTTTAACTTCTCCCTTTTTCTGGATTAGTATAATGTTGGCATTCTTCCAGTTCTCTGGACCCTTGAAGTTATGGGACAGTTTGTATTGAGGGCCGCCAGCTTTTCAAGCATGATGAACGGATCACTCCCATTCTTAGATGTACAAGTTACACGAAAAGACGGCATTTTAAAATTTTCAGTCTACCGAAAACCAACCCACACAGGCCGCTATCTTCATTTCCAATCCGACCATCCGGCAAACCACAAGGCATCTGTTGTAAATTCTTTATTCAAACGAGCCGAAACTCATTCCTCATCGGAATCGGATCTAAAGAAAGAAAAGAGAACGGTTCTCAACGAACTAAAGAGGAATGGCTACACAGATGACTTCATTCGAAAAACAACCAGACAACAAAAAAGAAGAAGCAAAATGCGGGACCTTCAGCCGTCGACTTCTCCCCAACCCCAGAAGCGAGTGTCCATCCCGTACATCAGAGGTACCAGCGAAGCGCTCAGCCGAATATTAAAAAAAGAAGGCCTCAAAGTGGCGCACAAACCAATAAACACTTTCAATATCCTCCTCCCTAAACCAAAAGATCGTCCACCTAAAGAAAAAGCTCAAGGCGTCGTCTACAAAATCAGTTGTGCCGACTGTTCGGCGTCGTACATCGGGGAAACCAAAAATCTAAAAGAAAGGATCAGACAGCACGAGAACGACGTCAGGACATTCAACCGTATTCGCAGCGCCGTCGCTGAACACTCTGAAGACGCCGACCACAAAATTGCTTTCAAGGAAACTGAAATCCTTCAAACAGAAACGAACTGGCGAAAGAGACTACTACTGGAGTCATGGCACATTCAGAATACGGGGAATAACATAAATCGCGTGAAGGGCAACCTACCCTCGGTGTATGTCCATGGACTTGGCGACCTGACGAAAAGAAGAAAAGGACGCACAGCCAGATAGACTCCCACTTGTTTCACCAACACAGAACGTCAGGCGACCCTGTAACCTCCCCCCCCCCCCCCCCCCGCCTCCCATCAAGGGCACCCTCACGAGCACTCCCCCCAGCACCGGCCATCCCAGCACCATGGAAGCGCTCAACACACCCCCCTTTCCTTTTGTTCCCCCCCACCTTTCCGTCTGTGAAGTGTCTCCCCACCTCCCGTGTTCCCCCCCCCCTCCTTTCTTCAAAAAAGATGCTTTAAAAGCGGCACACCGCCACCCCCCGAAGAAGGAGCCGAATGGGCTCCGAAACGTCGGGCTAATAAAATTCAGTTATTTGGTTGGAGTCAGTCTCAAGTTCTAATGATGTCTCTCATCTTTGATTAAATTTACTGTTAATTATTCCATCTTCTACTGCTACTTTTCCCTGTTTCATGTCTTGCGAGACTTTTCAAACTTCATCGCTAGTAATAGAAGGAGCCTCTGTAACCTGTTCGTTACTACTTCGAATGGAGGTACTGTGGCTGCTCTGTGTACTGTACAGGTCAGTATAGAATTCTTCCTTACTATGAAGCAATATGGCAGCAAAACTCCACTTCACAAAACTCAACTTTTGCATCCACTCTCAATTATAATTGCAATCCAAAACTACTATGACCTGAATAACTGCTGGCCTCATTGTGAATAAAATTCAACCTTACTTAGTGCCCCAAGCTTTGCAGAGGCTTTTGTAGTAACAAGAATGCAAGAACACAGTTTGAAATAGTGTCACTCTCTATGTCACAAATTGTCACATAAATGGCATAGCTGACAGCAATACAGTGTCGGGGCGGTGTCACAGCTGTCTATTACACAGCAAGCCCCACAAACTCGCCAACCACAGGCCAGCTCTAGAGAAAATTTAAACAGAAAACTGTTCATATAAAAGTTTATTGAGCACTAATGGCGACTAATAATTTTTTATATGGAGAACCAATAGTTCATTTGCTTTTGATGACCAATAGCCCCATCCAATGGAACGTTTGGACAGTTTCCATTGGCCCAAATAGTTCCAACGAATGTTTGATGCCAAATTTGTAAAGCTTATACTCATATGCACAAACACACAATGATGTATGTGTGTGTGTGTGTGTGTGTGTAAGAGAGAGCAAAATTAGGCTTACCAAGTAATGCCAGTGGTCAGTTTTATGGCAGATGTGACGAAAAATCTAAATGCTGCTCTCCACTTATCGTACCAAATCACAAAGAACTTTTATTTGAGGGCTCAAATTATAGTTGTTACTATTTTGTTAACTGTTTTACGTGCTTTACACTCGACCGGTTACTTACGATTGCGATTCATTAGGTCCAACTTGCATGTCAAGCCCCATTTAAACTGTGCCAGCATTTAGTTCCAATTCCAATACAAATTCTGACACAATATGCATGACCTTAGTCTGCTACTACAACTTTCAAGCGAAGAAGGCTCTAGCTGTAACAGTCCTAATGCAAAGTGAGCCTTATAAATATCTAACTAGTCTATAAGCAAGCGTTGTCACACTATATATGCACCTATACATATTACCAATAGACTAACATGTACCCAATGCAAATTCCTATTGTACTGACAAGAAACTAATACAGATTTTACTAGACTAATGTAAACATCAAATACAAGTATTTATTGGGTAATACAAATGTGTATTGAAATTTCCCCTAGGGAGTGAGAAACATTTACCAAGAATAATCTGGCCAGTGGCACGAGTGCGAGATCATGACTAGAAGTTGTGCCCTTTCTGCATGCCCAGATCCAAACACTGAGGTTTTACGTGTCGAAACCAGGATATGATTACGAGGCATTACACAAATCCAAACACACATACAGACACACACACAAGAAACCAAGGAGGAACATACCTGGCTGTGAGACAAATGGATTGCTATTGTGAAGTCTCAAATTCTGCCACATTTTAAAATTTCCTTTTTTCAAGCAGTCAGAGCATGTAACCACTGCCTGATTCAATCAGAGTGGGCAAGGCACTAAATTATCCAGAAAAGGGTCCTCGGTGATGTTTGCATTAAAATTCGATGTTCTTGTTTGTGAATGCTGATTGGACCACGCTCTTCTTAGCCACTAGATGGTACCAACATAAAAAGGGCCTCCAAATTCATCCACATTATTCGTGAAACCATATGGCTTTGGTGGAGTGGGTGGTTTCTGCCTTGCAATATGCCATAGGTGCATTTTGTCTGTCAGGTCAGGTGCATGCCTGCCCTCACATGACAGAAAGCCAAATAAGAGCAGGTGTTGTAGCCCCACACCATCTGCAAAACGGCTATCCAAGTGTGCTGGCACTAAATCACCAGTTATTCTTTCACTATGCAAGAACACATAACCTTCTTTACCACATAGCACAATAAGCAAACTTCATGGTTTGAAGTCGCAAAGGCTGCACAGGATGCCATTTGTGCCATAAGGGATATTGTTCCCAAAAGGGATATTGTTCCCAAAAGGGATATTGTTCCCATAAGGGATATTGCACACTAAGATTGAATCAATTCTGATGAGCAAGGTTCTTTAACATGCACTGAATTCTATAATGAGCATTGTTGCATTCCACACTCATACAGATGTAGCTGCAACAATCAGGAATTGGAACATGTGACCTAGTGCTCAGCAGATTGCACAACACAACACGTTACTACAGTAAGCAAGCTCAATAATACTTCCAGCCGAGAAAAATGAGTGCAATATTACAATTCATGATAGCATTAACAACAAGGATTGGCTATTCATTTGTCAGAACTGTGGGCATGCCACAGGTGAGATGCAAGACATCTTGTTGGATGAATACGAAATGCAGGCAAATGGCAGAAGCAATCAAATGCAAGCACCCTAAAAGAACAAAAATGAACAGTATACTACACAGGAGTAAACTTTTAAAAATAGTGTATTGTCAACAATGAATCAGACAAAAAGTCAAGTAAATGCCAAGACTAGGCAAGCATCAACAACACCACACGAATTCAGTCATTCTTACACAACAAAAAATGAGCAGTGAGTAATGCACAGGATTCGAGCGTCAAAAATACTGTGTTTTCAACAATGCAGCAAACAGAAACAGGCGTAAAACCAGCTAACAGCAGACTATATTTGTCAGACTAGACAATGCATAGACGATAGCCATGTCAATGTTACAATTATGTACTTATTTCTAGGCATTAGTATGAGGATTGTAGGTAGAAGAAACATTATAATATATTTAGGTCATGGCAACTGGTAACCTGCAAATTTTCTATTAAGTAACTCAAAATTTCTTACTTGTGTCAAAAGAGTCTGAGCATGACTAGTCACCTGCACTGACTGCACTGCAAACTGCAATGAGAATTCGTTAACACTTTGCACCAAGCAAACATGTAATTCTAGCTCACATCAACAGTGTTTTGTGCAATTAACGCTAAAAGTACACACAGATACAAACTTCTTACTGCGTATATGATTTCAGTGAATAAAAATATGTTCATGCTCGACTATGTAAAGGAAGTAGATTTCTCACACATTTTTTTTCACAATATACACTTTGTAACAGCAGCTCACAGGCCACCAACAACCACACAAAGGTATGGAACAAATATTTGAGCGGCATTGTGTTTTTACAAATATTGTCGTGAAGTTATGAAGCAAAGCCTTGGCAAAATGGCATTCTTTTAATAATGGTTGACACTCGGAGAGCGCACATACCACTATCCACTTCTTCGTTCTCGTTCAAGTGGCCGGCGGCCCCAGATGCAAGCCTATCTCGCATCAATATGACACGATTGTTTTTCACCTAACTAAAAGCCTAAAAGCGTGCATTACATTACGTCTTGAACTACGCTATGAATACTATGCAAACTTTCCCTATTTCTAAAAATCAGTCCTGCATGATCACCATCATGCACTGAAGTTATGAGGAAAAGCCAACTCTAGACTTTAACCAACATCCTGTAATTGGGCTTTCTCATACACCTGGCTTGCATGCACTTAAAATGATAGTGTGATAATGGCAGTGGAGTGACAATGACAAGGGAACTCAATTTCTTTGTTGGGTCACAGCACTCATAGGCAGTAGTCAAGGTTCATGCAATGATAGTGTCTAGAATAAATACTTATAGGTACCTGTTTTACAGGTACTAACATCTGTTATTTGTGTTTCTTTGTTGCGTTTCGCTGTGGTTTCTGCACACAATACATATCAGGTCATCTTGACAGTGGTACCTTGAAAACCGAGAAATTCAGCTCACATTATTCTCGCAATATAGGCATCATCACTAACAGGTTATCTTTCTTTCATTTCACAGACACGCACATATACACATACAATCTCTTGTCTACCTTTAAAATTTGTTATTACAAGTTTGTAAAAATGGTCACACTGCTTTTGTGAGCACTACATTCATTTGAAGATGTGAGGATTGAATGTAGTACAAAACAGTGAAGAACTGTTTGGTCCAGTGGAAGGATTATAGGAAGTGGAGACAGAGCCCCGCTGCCTGACTCATGTACAAATGTTCCAAGCATCAAAAACTGGAACAACACATCTCAATGTAATTTAGAAATGATTCTACCACTCATACGAGGCAAGCAGATTTAGTGCAAATATGGCAAGAAATGAAACATTTGTACTGCACGTCAAGAAGAATACCAAATGATATTGTATGAACACAAATAAATCTACAGAATAAGATATCATTCGAGCGCCATGCCTTTCTACTAAGAAAAAAACAAAACACTACCACAAGGGCATAATAACAACGATAGGCCTTCAAAAAAATGCCATTGTATAATTATAGTGACAAGAACAAAATATCACCGCAGTGGCACAGTCACCAGGATAAGCATGTGCATTAAAGCACTTGAGAAATCGCATCACAAGCTGTTCCTAATTCTGTCAGAGACAAAGGCAGCGATCTCAGCTGTACGGTCAAGCACGAATGCATGCTTGAGGTTGAGAGCGCAGAGGGTGATGTCGCCATTTGGGAAGGTCTCCTTTATCTCCTGATAGAAGAGCACGGGACACCAGCCATCATTGCAGCCATAGTAGAAGGTCAGCCGCTCCATGTGGGCCCCAATGAACTCATCGTCTCTCTCTCCAAGCTGCATACAAGATAATAGTATAGAATAGCACACATATTTTAAACTTGTGTAATGGCTGCGCCTCCATATTCAAATGTAATAGTAGCCCTTAAAATTAACAGCAAGGAGAACAAGGGGCATGGTTTTTGTTAGCTACAACCATGCGAAGCCAAGGAAAGCATAGGGGAAGTTATTTGCAGTAGTTTTAATTGAAGTGTAGAAATGATAACCTAAAACGAAATGAAAGTGGACGAAAAAAAGAACTTGCCGCCGGTAGGAGCCGAACCGACAAATTCGACATTACGCGTGGTGTTGTAGTAGCAACTGTGCTACGGTGGTGGCTGTTACCACGTCCACTTTCTTTAGTATTTGTGTATGTAATGTGTACAAGATGTAACACTGAAAGCGTTAACCAGTGCCACTCCTGGATACCGCAGCAGATGTAAAACATCCTTTTGAGCGATGGCGCCACATAGTATGTGAACCTTTTTTAGGAGCAGGCCACTAATGCATTTTCACAGGCTACCTGAAGCCATCAAACGTGCCGGGGTGGTGACCCTCGTTATGCAATGAAGAAGGGGAACCGAAGGGCCCAATTTTTGTTAGCCACAACCACACGAAGCCAACAGATACCTACTGATTATCTGCTGTAATGTTATCTACATAATCTGTTGAAGTTATGTTGGGCGAAATTATGCCCAACAAACAAACAGCTAAGTGAGAGTCTTGCTTGCAGCTCCAAAGTATACTGCTTTTCTTGAAGTGCCATGCCACTTCCTTTCCTTGAGTCCTGCATTGATTGCACAATACAATAGATTGTTGCGAGCACACATTCCCCACATCACCATTGTGCCATCTCACGTGTACACTGTGAACAGCTGAGAGAGAGCATAGCAACCAGCGTGCGTAATTTAAAGACGGCAGCTTGTATCAATATTACAAGAAGCTGTACCTCTGGCTTTCAGTGGTGTGAATTACACATACCACGTTAATATTCCTTAGGGAACCACGAAAAAGAAAGTACATGATGTGGGTAAAATTAAGCATTTGATAATTCTTACAGCACTACTGATGACATGAAAAAGAAAAGGTACTTTGAGTTGTACAGTTGTACAGGAAGCCAACAAAATATTGAATAAAGCTTGCTGTTGGCTGGTGGTTGGAATTGAATGTTAAACACTTTTGGAACAATCACACTAAAGGCACTTGGTTTGAATCTCCCGATAGTAACAGCGTCTTGTCAATCATTTACAGCCCTTTTTTCAGTTTCTATGTAGCCTTGTATATTGAAGTGTCTGCACGAAGTATCGGAGGTCATGAGGCAGCATCCACAAATATGGGTCTGTGCCTTCGTCCACCTCCTTTTTGCTTTCAACTTTATGAACCTTGTTGAGATTGTCGACCAGCAATGATCTGAACATTCTTCTGCACCACGTGACAGGATCTATGAAGTCACGGTTTTCACTAGTGACATAAAGCAGTTAACATTTTAGGGATAAGACATATGTATAAATGAAAAAAACAATGTGTATTTTCAATCTAAATGTGCAAAATTCCTCAATAATAAGCATAATCAACAAAAAGAAAAAAATATTTGTCTGGAATGCTTTCAGCAATAGTGAGAAAACCCCAGGCAGGAAACTGGAAGTGGGCTTCACCCCAAAAGATCCAAGGCTCCATTTTCAATTTGTAGGGAGAGCTCTCATCACATGTGAACTGTAGGTGCACATTTCATTTGCTTTGTATCACATGTGTGACGCCACTGCAGCTGGATATCTTGAATTGGCCTGTCTCCTCTGACCTTGCTTCCACAAGACAGTTAGTAGTTGCATGCCAAACTTCTTCCTCGTTCAGTTTCCTGCTCTAAACCAGCAAGTGACACTTGCTGACTGTCAATCAGTGTTGGCCAAAGACAATTACCCGGAAACTTCATACTCAATGCTGAAACTCGGCAAGAAAAAAATATTTTGCTGGTATCTTGCCTGTAGGCAACACTCGTCAATAAAGGGCTAGAATAGGCACTGCCAATGGGCGTCGCCATATCAGTGTTGTGATGGTGCAGTTTTGGGAGGTAACAATTGGGAAGAGAAATGTAGAAACTGGAAGCTAGCACACATGACTCCATGGAAATAAACAAGACTGATGCTTCAGAGCCGAGAGAACGTAACAGGGAACATATCAACAAGGTCCTACTGTACTATTTTCGGTGAGGCAAGCAACAAACCCAACGTAGCTGTGCCAAGCCCTATCCATAGCTGCAGGATGGTGCATTTTGTACTTGCTGCTGTCATCCATATAAGGCTATAGGAGCAACATCACCTGAAAGATCCTTGTGTTCTTTTATGTGTAACAGCTATTTACCCAATTTCTTACATGAAAACTATATAAAAAATTAGGAGGGCCTTTTAAAAAAAAGCCCTACAGTCACCCAATATAGTGAGAACAGGCCCGTATAGTGTTCACTGGACCAGCAGACCAATGCTCACCACTTGAAGTTCTTCATGGGCCATGTCCATCACAATTTGAAAAACAGTTGGCTTGAACAGCACATTCGTGGCTTTGATTGAGCGCTGTCGTATAGCTGGTGGCAAACTTTGGCAATACCAAGAAACCAACAGTGACTTGACTGTCTCTGGAAGCACTGTGAGGAGTAGCACGATGAGCCAGCTGAGGAGCTTCAGCAGCCGGGCATCCCACGTTAAATTACAAGCATTGGGAGTCTCAGAGAGCCGCTCAATCACAGGGAACAGCAGGAATGACCGTTTCACCTGGGTGACAAAGAAGACAAGACAGCCAGCGCGGTGAAAACTTTTTTGCTGATTATAAGGGAAAGGTGGGAGGGGGGAGGGAGTACGCAGTTCACGTTCTGGCTCTAACATACGTTGGTGACGCTGCAAGATCTCTTTAACTGCGAGTGGTCTACACCTAATGAATCTGCTCTTGTAAGAATTTGAAAATCATACATTTATCTCTGTGCCTTACTCCATCCTTGTCCTCAAAAAGCACCCCAGCGAAATACGAAAATATTAGGTCAAGCTAGATCAATAGATTATTGGTCGACAGCTACCATTGTTTTCTATGAGCAAATATATGCTGTTTGTCCCGCTATGGCTCCTCAATTGGAAATGCTCGGGCCAAAATGGACAAATTGACATAACCTCCACATGACCTCTCTCTGGGCTGCTCTCTGTGAATCAGCCGGTGCTGACATTGCACGAGAGGTGGCATAGTATACAACAAGTGGTGCCAATACAATTCTCCATTGTTGTTATTTCCCCCCTACAAAAGCTCTGTTTTAGCAACAAATGGCAAATTTGTTATTACATAAGCCTAATTATTCAATTTAGCTTGAGTTAATATTTGCCTTTAGTGTCCTTTTTGAAGAGTACTGACACATGCTTTTTGAAATACTTCACACACTTTTTGCATGTAAGAAGATAACAGAAGCAAGTATGAAAGTTATATAACGTAACATAACATAACGTACATAAGATACCTTACTCTGGCACTAAATTTTGCCTCGAAATGCTGGTAATAATAATAATAATATTTGGGGTTTTACGTGCCAAAACCACTTTCTGATTATGAGGCACGCCGTAGTGGAGGACTCCGGAAATTTTGACCACCTGGGGTTCTTTAACGTGCACCTAAATCTAAGCACACGGGTGTTTTCGCATTTCGCCCCCATCGAAATGCGGCCGCCGTGGCTGGGATTCGATCCCGCGACCTCGTGCTCAGCAGCTCAACACCATAGCCACTGAGCAACCACGGCGGGTATCGAAATGCTGGTCTTGGCCCCATCAACACTACTGTTATGTCATGTAGCAATAAGGCTATGTGCAATGATATTGCTCATAAAATAATAAACAAGGAGTGCTGTGTGTGATTTCTTGTGACTGCACTCATGTGTGGCAACCACAACAATTGCAGGAACAAAGTGAGCCAGTACATGATGACATCATAATGCATTCACCTTTGGATACTGAAACTGACTCATAATATTAACAGCAATAAATTAAGGTGCTCTGAAGCTTGTTAGCATTTTCACCACAGACTCGGTTTTTCTCAAGGTCTCCTGCAGACTTCTGTTTCATGGAAACTATGTCACTGCCTGACATGGCTCAATGCAGGACAGCACACATACATCGAGTTGGCGTGTACAGGTGCAGCCACTGCTAGCGGGAACACGGAGCAAAGGGCATCGCTCTGTGGAGTGCCCAACCACCAGCGCCTCATGAATTCTTGCAACGCAGGCGCAATCAAAGCGATTGTCGAAAAGCTCAGCGAGTCGTCTGCTAAGACTTCACGCAGTGCAGGTGGCAGCGTGGCGCACTGCCATGGGCTCCCGCGTTCCTTCTAACAGTGGCCACGCCTGTGCGTATAGCCATCTATACTACCGCAACAGATATACTGGTCGTCACCTCTGCTCTTTATGAAACTGCACAAGAAATCAACAGATGATACTTAAATATCCTCACTGCAAGAGATACACACTTACAACTGCATAGTTCCATTAGTAAACCAAATTCATTTATTTCACTCCTTCTGCCACGTTAAAGCAAACAGCTCCCCCTGGTCTTTTTGCCTGTTTTTTGTATTCCAATGGGCACATTCATTGCTAAATGCCAATTAACTCTTGGAGATACATGTGCTGTCACGCTTTGTGGCATCTGAAGGTTTAGATGCTGTGGTTGGCAGTGGCGCTGTGTCACATTTCTCTCCCGCTAAATTTTGTTTTGCCTTGTCGTCCAAGCCCTCGAAATCTACTCTTCTTCGGTGGATAATATACATTTCAATGCTGTATACTTGAAAACCTGCTTGTGAATACCTTTAGTGTTCCTATGGCACTCAGCACCTCAAGCTTCTGTGGTAACCTAGTTTGGTTCAGAGATCAAGTAGTCCTACAATTTTTCTGGGGTTTAGAGAGCTTTGACCTTCACTTAACACATTAAAAAAAAAAAAAGAACGGAGACAAGTCGAAAATGCAATGTCAGCACTTCTATTAGCAAGAATGGGCGGGTAGGAGCACTCACAACTCGAGAGGATACAAGGGCCCTACAGGTTGCATGCTCAAATACGCCTGTTTTAGCAGGAAGCAACATTAACATTTACCATGACACTGAAAGTAGCGACAGTTTCTAGACCAGAGATACAGATGGTAAAAAAAAAGATGTGTTGTGGAAAAAAGTAGCTTTGTCATTCTTTTTTCTTTTTTTGAGCACCTGAAAGTTTGGCCAAAATTTCCAGCCTGGCAAAATAACAATGTAAAATTTAAACAAAATTATGTGCATAAAAGCATCAACAGATGAAACCAAACCTGGCACTCGTTCGAACAAAGGAGATCGATGACATCGCTATCACGCAGTGTTGGCAAAGCTTGCACACGAAAGCTGCGAAAGTGCATGCTGCCTTTGTATTTAAGTTTTGTTGTCATGTTGACTGCGACATAAATACCTAATCTTGTATTTCTGGTTGAGTAAATAAAGTATGTTGAAAATCTGTTCATATTTTTTTTTACCTGTATAGCGCACAGAATCACCCTGCTACAAATATTGATAGTGGACAGAAAGTGTGAAACCTAGTTCACTTCAAGTTTTTCTAGAAATTTCAGATCTCTAATCTAAACAGAGCTACAGAAGTGGTGTGACTCACATTGAGTTCCTTGAGCTCCTCGAGCACCTGAAGGATCATGTAGGCCCCAATTGAGTGGCCGGCAAGAAAGATGGCACGATTGCCAGTCACCCAACTCCTGACAAATTCCACTTTATGTCTCACCTGCCCATAAAGCCCATAGAGGTGCCAGTGCTCTGCATAAAAATGTACAGAAAAGCAGCTCAATTTGGGTCAAAATATGTCATGAATATCAGGCAATACTGCACCTGGATTCATATCTGGGTGCAGTAATACCTTATTTGGTGTCTTGGTAGAGACATGCATGCACAGCAATACCCGCCGTAGTGGCTATGGCGTTGCGCTACTAGACACGAGCTTGTGGGATCAAATCCCTGCTGCAGCAGTCGCATTTCAATGGGGGTGAAATGCAAAAACACCAGCATACCATGTATCGGGTGCACGTTAAAACACCCCAGGTGGTCAAAATTAATCCATAGCCTCCCACTATGACATTCCTCATGATCAGATCATGCTTTTAGCATGTAAAACCCAAGAATTTAATTTTTAATTTTAATGACTGCCATCCAATTCCAGGCATCGTTACCATCTGCCGAGTTGTCAATGATGTGTGAGCAAGTAACCGTATTTGTTGCAGTTTGTTATTGAAGTCCGCCACTATAGCTTTTTACAATGTCCTGTAGTGCCATGTGATCATTTCTTTATATGCAGGTCTGTCCTTTATATATGCAGGACAATGCACATTTTCTTTGCACAGTTGAATCTTGATAAATGGAAATTGCGTAGACGGAATTGCCAGTTAAGGTAAACAGCCTCTATATTGGATTGTTTTGTATTTGGATAATGCAGAAAACTTGTTAATTGGAACAGGCATTTTTACGACTCAAAGTAAATTAACCAACAGAAGCAAGCTCTAAAGTATCTTTCTTAAAAGAAATAGCTAATATCTTATTTTTATTTTGCAAGACCTGTCTTCTATGCAGAAAGCCATCCTTATAAAGCAGTGGCAAAAAGTCAAGCAAGCAAAGATTTAACAGACATTTAAAAGGGCCCTGAAACACTTTTTTGAACATAGAAAACATTGCCAATCTGTCGCATGCTGCTGTGAATATGTGAGCCAAATATTACTGCATTGCATGCAGCAGGGAATTTACAATCTTGTGTCAAAAACAGTGAAAAATTGTTTGCTCTCGCTTCTGCATGCAGTGTCATAGAAAGCAGCTGGTCCACCAATGCTATTGGCCGATTTTGTGATCGCGAGAGCATTCTCAGTGATACATAATTGCTAATTTTGAGTTAAATAAAGGAAAGATAGATATAGCCGCAAATTCGAAATGACCAGAAAAATAATTTCATATTCGCACTGCACACGGCTGCATCAGTTGTGTGTGGCCTCCAAGATGGCATCAGCGTGCTGTGTGACATAGTCTATCGTGGCCACCATGGGGTGCCGTGATGAACCCTTTTGCCGCCACAACACTAAATTTTTTGCCAGGGCTCTGCCCTCTTGGCTGCTCTGCTGTGTAGCTTCCAGCATGCTAGCAGAGCCGAAAAGTGGGGAAATAAAAGCCGTGTATTGGTGTGATAACTCCTCTTATAGTTGGAGGATTTGAAAAACTTTGTCCTTTAATAGTGAGGCCATTCTTGGATTAGTTAGTGCTTCAGAGCTCCTTTAATGCATAGCATGCGCAGTCCAGACAGCACGGTGGCACAGCCACCCACCCTACAGATGACTGAAATAAGAACGGCTCAAATTTCGGACACCGTACAGCGCACCATTCTATAATTTGGACTCCAACAGCACGACCCTGTGCTAACTCAGCCACTGATTTAGTCGAGCAGTAAGGCAATGTTTTTGCTTTGATACGCTGCTGGTGCCTCTTCTAAATCAAAACTAGTGAAGCCAAGTCACTCCAGAAGTCGCCTGCCGCACTCGAACCATGGGACAAACACATTCACTTTATTTTTAGCATGTCTGACAGCGCTAAGAGGGTTTATGGTATATAGCACTATACCTCTGCACATCTCTCTCAATAAAAGCAAATCCTGTTGATTGGGCCATATTTCTCTGCTCCATTAAGATTACATTTAACAAGATTCTACTGCATATGCATGGTTTTTGAATGCAACGCATTCCTCGCTCCTGCCTAAGGTCTCGGCAAAGACTGGCTGGCAATGACTGGCTTTAAAATAAAATAGATATCGTAGTAGGCAGTTATGTCCACTGTATTGGTACATGAGCTACTGAAGCTATGCTGCGTTAGCCACAAGGTGTTAATGAATACTATAGTAAAAAATACTGGAGTGAAGTTGAAGAGGCATGCTTTGTTTGCCTGGTTTTGAGTTAGTCCAAGAATAGAATGCACATTAACGTAGACAGGCAGGGAGATTGTGGCTATAAATTCTTTCCAGTTATTTGAATAGATAAGTTTCGTTTGGGAGACATGAAAGCTTCATTCAGTTTAATTCCAAATATAGTGATAAACAATGCAACTCCTGTGGTATCATGTGCATGTACCGCTGGAATCACCTATGCACAAGTGCCACAGTGCCAAGCAGAATCTTCAAGTGGCAGTAGGGCTGTATTACCATCTAGCTCAAGCCACAGTAGCAAAAGTCTTTATCGGTTGCTAAATCTAAAGTCCTTGTGTACGAATGCATATACAGGAACATTATCTAAACCCAGCAACAGCCATTTTCAAATAATCACAACGCAACATATAATGTGACGTGTCGCAACATCGCTCTCAGCTTCATTTTAAATAATAATAATAATAATAATAATAATAATAATAATAATAATAATAATAATAATAATAATAATAATAATAATAAGACAGCCATTTGATTTTGAAGGATTACAGTTAATATAGGCAAAGTGGTTGCAGGAGACAGGACCACGATAGAGCTAAATCTGCATAAGATCGAAGGTGGGCTGAGCAAAATTGGAAGGAATTCCAAAGTCCTGAGTGGCACCGTGTTGATATTGTTGAAAATAAAAGTGCACATTTACATGGTTGAGCAAATTCAGTAGAAACTCAAGTCCTGAATCATACCTTGGCAATATCGTTGAACAGAAAAGTACACATATAGTCACTGCACTCTATGCAGTGAATATATGTGCACAGATTATGCATGTGAGTGAAGGAGGTTAACAAAGAAAGTTGAACAGAAGGCAAGTCCCTTGTAATGAGTAATTGGGAAACAAAAAGCAAAACAAAACCGATGAAACAGAAAGATAGCAGCGTGCATTACACGTGGACCTTGAGTAGATTACTTTCGAGCTGAGATGAAAAAGAAGTAGTTTGGCAGGCAGTGTAATGCATTTGCGCTACACAGCTCTGTTTCTCTCGGTTTTGTGAAACAAACATGTGCATCGGAGATTGCACTCACTGTAACAGCTAAGCAATATGAGAGGAATTAGTATGAAATTATATGCACTCAGTACATTTCACCTCCGCCGCCTTTATCACCACTATTTTATTCTATACACGATTACCTTTTGGCGACGGTGCTAGGTGCTTTGTCACAACTTCATCATGTCCTGCATGAGAAAGTCCGCAGACATGAAGTCTGCCGTCAAAATGGTCGTATACTTCAGTGAGAAAGTCTTCATAGTACTCAACAATTCCTGGGTTCCCTGCGACCAGCAATCAAATCGGTGCTATACAGAAAAACATCTATATTAAGGAAGCCGACCATGATAATGTCCCTTCTAAATCTGAATAAACCGAATAGACTTTGGTGCACAATTAAAAAAAAAATGTTGTGACGCCTAATATTGGCATATATAAATATTATTGTTTTCTATCGTTTGATATGGCATTGTAATGCAATTCGGTTGAAATGATTCGTATATTAAAGGCAAAAAATAAAAAAGTCAGCCACATTATTTGTACTTAAAGATCCACATTTCAGGAGTAACCTATAACTCTGTCATTTCGTTTTCCAAGTGATCACGCCACTGATATCGGCTGAGGCGAAGATTTCAAGTATGCATAATTATATGCCAAATATAATAAACATAAAAGCGTCACGCTGCCTAAGTCTACCGCATCATACCGGCCGGAATCTACGCAACATTGCAGAAATTTTTAATATGAAGCGAACCACTATCGCGGCTACGAACCTGGAATGCATATCAAAAGCGGCTCCTGGCAGTTGGGGCCAAGGTCGGTCTTTCCCACCAGCATAACTTTTGTCGGAACGCTGTTCACCGTCATGTATTCATAGCGCACCTTGGGAACTTGTCTCTGTGCCATTGTACGCGATTGCTGTGAAGCTACGACCAGAAGGCGCGCGTTCCAGCGTCGCCAATCAGTCGCTGATGTTTGAATGAAACATGACTGAAACCAGCGACGAAAGAGAAGCCGGCAACTGACTTCGCTTGTCTTTGTTTCACATTTGCAAAGCGAACTTTGGTTTGTGGTCTCTGAGATTGGCAATGCATACTAAGCAAAAAAAAAAAAAAGGTATCGTCCACCTCCCGCAATCGCTTCCGCCGCATGCTACCAGCAAAAGCATGGCCTTCAAGAACTGCTCAGAGGTCGCTAATACTAGGGCGTGCATTTGGACACCCCCTACTGTAGAAAAATACTGGAACGCAAATTTTAGTTTTGGTATCTCAGCCGACGCGAAGTAGAACTAAAATCTGGAATGCTATAATTTCTGATGGCTGCATATGCCAGTTTTGGATGCGGAGCCGGAAATATGTCATGGCAGCCATGTGTTAAGGTGATGTTTAAAAATTGAGTTTTTCTGTTGTCTTCATACTATTGTGCTTAACGAAAATCTGTCCTCCGGAAGTGTCTTGGTCTACGCCCCTTGTAGTGAGGAATGTTAATAACATGGCAGTTATGTCACTCCTGGCGTGTGTAGTACGTTAAATTATGGCCTTCGAGATCTGGTCAACCCCAGGAATACAAGTGCTAGTTTCGGTTTCAAGGATTACGCGTGCTCCAAGCGGTCGCCAAACGTCCTAACTTATTTTTTTTAATCTCTATTTTTGTGAATTTTATATCGGGCGAAGCGCGGGAAACGCGGAAGTGCGTCCGTCGACTCACCCATGCTACTCGCTCAGCGATATCACAAGTCGGATTGCTCTAGGTCATCTGCTTCAGTTGTCGTCCTAAGTATGAAGATGGGAAATATAAGACAGAGAAGCTTGATCAGGCTTGCAACGAACGGAAGACGCAGGAAACAAGGTGAACCAAGCATTAAACGAAGATGGCAAAACACATGTCACAATACTGTCACATGTCACGTCATGTCAACACATGTCAAACACAATCACATGTGTTGCGCGGCTCTGTGGGGTTCTAACACAGGGAATTCCAGTTCTGCGAAGTTTTTCAGGTTTCCTAATCACAGCAGCTAAGCACAAGTATTTCACTATTTTCTGAGCAGGTATTCACTTTGCATGAGTAAACCAGTTTTGTGCAAGCCTTAGTGGAGTGACATAGGAGTAGAGTCGCTCGTCCCATTCGTCATGGCAGCGCATCTGCTGTCGGTGAAATATTTGTACTGAAGGAGTTGAGTGCGAGTTTTTTATTGCTCAGTAACCTTTCTTTTGGCTCAGCTTCGGTGTGTGCAAGTTTTGAGTAGCTGCATTACAGACGAAGCGCAATGTTATTTGTTTTGCCGGCAAAGTGTATTTCATAATACCAGTAATACAAGTACAGACTATTTAATGCTAATTAAGTACGATATAGTAATCCCCCTTGCGATTAAGAGTGCTATCAAGCTTTTTTTTTTTAAGAATGCTTGGTTCCTTGCCTGGCTGTTATGTCAAAATAGTGTCCTAATACTGGCCGTGCTTTTCTGTAGCGATGAATATGATGCAAAGTATGACGACAGGCAGAATATATGCGCTTGTAAGCGCTATACAAATATGCTCCCTCATTCAGCATGTACTTCAAATAATGACAGCTGTTATAGGCTACTTCTTGTTCGTGCAGATACATATGGCCAGTTTAAAATTATGTGGGTGCTTACTTCTCGTACAGTCAATGGAATACATGTATTGTACTCTACCTTCTTTCTGTAAGCCACAAAATGTGTCGCCGTCATTTTTTTATTTATTTTTACTTTATTGACACATACTGCAGCCTCGGTGAGGCTATTGCAGGAGTGGGCAGTGAGGGAGTGAAGAAAAAGAAAGGAAGCCAGAAATCAAAATACAGGCACAAAAAGAAAAATATGAATATCAATTAAATGCAATTGTTTTCAAAAATTCTTGCATAGGTAAAGAGCGGGTGCTTCCAGGTAGTGAATTCCAGAGTTCAATGGCCAATGGAAAGAAGCTGTGCTTGAACATCTCCGTTCGGCAAAAGAAAGGGATAAGGTTGAGATTATGAGAACTCCTAGTGATAGAAGGTGGAATAAAGTTCAAATAATTATTTAGTGTAACAAGCCGCTCAGAATGCACCAGCATGTGTAAAGCGGCGGCGAGATGAAAGAACTGTAAGATCTGTAGCTGTATAATGGCAAGAAAGGGAGAAATCTCGGCTATAGTTGCGAAAAGTGGAGCGCACTGATTTCTTTTGTACTGATTCTATTTTTTTAATATCTGATTTCTTATGAGGATTCCATATGATGCAGCCATAATCAAGAACGGGGTGTATAAGTGTTTTATACGTCAACAGTTTGGTATCCTTTGGAGCCTTACGCAATGAACGATGCAGGTAACCGAGACGTCTCAAAGCTTTGTTACATACGATATCAATGTGTTTCGACCATGACATGTCATGACAAAAATGAAGACCAAGGTACTTAAATTCGGTTGCTCTTTTTAAATCTTGACCATGGAAAGTGTACAGGAAAAGTGATGGAGGTGGGCGTCTGGAAAAGGACATGGAAGCAGTTTTAGAGAAATTAATGTTCATTTGCCATTCCTTGCACCACCTACAAAATTTTGCAAAGGAGTCATTAAGTAAATCATGATCCATTGGTGTGTTAGTATTACGATAGAGGACGCAATCATCAGCGTAAAGACAGATGTTAACGGACAGGCAATGCGGCAAGTCATTAATATACAATAAGAAAAGAAGCGGGCCTAAAACTGAACCTTGTGGGACGCCGGATGAAACACTGACAGGAGAGGAAATAGAGCCGTTAAAGTGCACAGACTGAGAACGCTGGGTTAGGAAGCTATGTATCCAACCAACCAGAGAAGGGTTATTTAGAATGGAGTTATGAGCTCGTAGAGGAGTTCTGGGTGCAGGACGGTGTCGAAAGCTTTGGGTAAGTCAACAAAAATGCCGTTGGGTCGTAGTGCTATATCCGCGACGGAAGCCATGCTGGTAGTTGGATAGGACATTGTGGCTTTCAAGAAAATCCGCGATGTGTTTAAAAATTATATGTTCGAGTAACGTGCATAAATGGGCAGTTAAGGAAACGGGTCTGTAGTTCTGCAGAAGTTGAGCGTTACCGGATTTGTATATCGGAAGGACCTTAGCAAGCGTCCAGGATTGGGGAACAGTGACGGTGGGTAATGATTTACGGAAGATAACGTAAAGGTATCTGCTTGTCCAAAGTGAGTAGCGAACGAGGAAGGGATTGGGTATGTCATCTGGGCCGCAGCTCTTTTTAGTGTCTAAATGGAGGATTATGTTCAGAACACCTGAACTAGAGACGACGATGTCTTCAATAGGATGGTATGAGTCACAGCTAAAAGGTGGAAGTGAAGATATACTCTGTGTGAACACGGAATGAAAACAGATGTTAAAGCGGGAAGCAATCGTGAGTGAATCTGAAACTTCAACGTCATTAACAACTAAACTGTTAGTTGTGCTGTTACTTGGTAGTATCGATTTCCAGAACGTACGAGGGTTTGTTTTCATTAATTTTGGCAAAGTAACAGTATGGTAATAATCCCTGGCAGATGTTAGTTTCTGGCGAAGTTCCTCCTTGGCATCATAGAACTCTGCAATTTTGACAGAATTGCCATTTCTTTTAGAGTTGCGCAATCTCTAAACACGACGCGATAAATGCAGTAGTTCTCTTGTCATCCACGGTGAACTGATATTTTTCTTTTTTGTTTTCAAGGGAACAAACTGGTTAATACATGTTTCAACAATATGCTCAAAAAACCCTACGGCAACATCAACATCACTGTTCAAAGATAATTCATGAAACTTCTCAAACAATTCGCTAAGTGTGTCGGTAATCGCAGCATTATTGGCGCGGCTAAAATCACGAAAAGTGCCGTACTCAATCCGCGGTTTGGGAACAATACAGCAAAGTGAGAACAGGACGGCTTTGTGGTCAGAAATCCTGTCAGTAACGCAGCACTGGAAGCCACTTTCGAAAAGACTTGAGCTAAGAAAAACTAAATCTAGGACAGCCGTTTCCCTGGTGTTCTCGTGGACAATCTGTTTAAGACCGAGTGATAGGGAAAGGCGCAATAATTTTCTTGAGAGAGACACGTCGTAGCCGGTAATGGTGAGAGAGGGCCAGTGAATTCCTGGTGCATTAAAGTCTCCCATAGTATATATTTGTGATTTCAAATGATGCAAGATGTTGCTAAGAAAACCGAACTGATCATCACAAGAGCCGGGGGGCCGGTAAAACACTCCAATTAGTGCGGAAGACCTTTCCAAATGAATCTTGCACAAAAGCAATTCAATTTCACATGGGGTTTCGAGAACTGAAAACTTCAGGTGGGATTGTATATAGAGGGTGACACCGCCGCCTCTACCATTTGATCTGTCAACTCTTACCAACGTGTGTCCATTTAACGCAACTTCGGAGTCGTATATGCCGTTATATAGCCATGTTTCGGTAATGCCTATAATATGGGGGGAATTAGCAGTTACTAGAGAGATGGAATCGGAAAATTTATTGAGAAGGCTTCTTGCGTTAGTATTTAATACACTGAGGTCATTGGTTTTGCGACGAAGTAGTCAAGGTGGAGAGGCAGGTGTGACACTATTTAGTGGTGTGTTAGGAGGTACTTTCTCTAATGTATTGGAAGTGCTGTTCCAGTTGTAGAGAACTTTATCGATAAATATATGCTCAAACCGGTGCACCCGTTGTTCTTAAAACTCTCAGATGCTTCCCAAAGTTTTTTTTTATCGGATATTCCGGACACGTAGTGAAAAATCTTCTGAAGTACGGTAATCGATTTCCTTAAGCTTGTGACCATTTTTAACACCGAAACTTTCTCCCGGTAGTCCAGAAGTTTCATAATCACTGGTCGCGGACGGTCACGTGAAGGCGATCCAAGACGATGGCATCTTTCTATTTGAGAACAGCTCATTTTAAGTTTATCTTCAAACCATGTTGCAATGTCTGAGGACAGGTATTCATTATCTTCATCGGAGGATTCTGGCAGACAGCGTAAGATTAAATTGTTCCTACGAGCACGGTTTTCTAATTCATCATTTTTAGCTGAAAGGCTGTGAATTTCGTTTCTTAGACGTGCAAGTTCACTGTTAAGACTGCCGCTTGGTACGGCAGGCTTATGTGACGAGGACTCCGGAGCGGCCAGCCGCGATTCGATAGTCTCAAAACGTGTATTAACAGATTGTTGAAACTTTTTAATTTGGGCGATATCCTCAGCTAATCTTTTCTGTCCGTTCAAGAGCTCAGCAGCGAGCATTTCAGACGCCGATGGTTGATCGGCAAAACCTTGCGAAAGGCTCAGATTTTTTTGGGAGCGAGGACCAGGATTGCTTTCAACATCACCACTCTGTAACAAACCCCTAACACAAACAGCGAGCTGCGAGTACAAAGAAACATGAGCAAAGCATCTGCGAGAATGATGTGGGCAAGGGAGCGCAGCAGTAAGAATCGATCATCAGAGCGAATGCAGGGGACAGCATGGTGCTCGTACTGTTGCCACCTTGCCCACTGAAGAAGCAAGGATCCGGCTGGTAATTTACAGGCATGATCGTTGACGTCATGGGACTGGGCTTGATTGGGGAATGGACGGTTCAGTGTGCCAGCTATGCCAGGGTTGCGGGCACGTGAGGTGGCGGGCAGATCAAGACAGTCATCCGTAAGTGAGATAGGACAGTTCGTACAGCAGCCAGCGGAACCACCCAGGGATGTTCACGATGGCGGCGAATGCACGAGAGCTGTGACGTCAGTAGAGATGACTGCAGCGCATTCGAAGTGGCAACAAGCGAGGAAGGTGATCTGCGTAAGAAATAGGCAGCGGGTAACATGACATACGTGATAGTCAAGTTCCGTGTGACCAGCCCGTGATGGTTAATTTTCGCATTGGTTTGGATCTTCTGGAACCTATGTTCGCTCATTATGTACAAATATCAGTTGTGAATGAAAATTACTTCTGCAGATTGACTCTTTCGCACTGCGTGGAGGTCAGCCTTTTTCCAGTACGGAATAAAAACAAAAACGTTCAACTTTTAGTTGTGTTTAGTTTTGGCTGACTGACTGAGAAATCTGCCAGCTTTAGTTGATTCAATTGACAACACACAAAAGAATTGATGATTTATGGTGCCAGGAAGTTATTTTCTATATATACCCCACACTATCTGTGGACTAGTTGAGCTGTAGCCCTAAACTTAACCACAAGTTAGGAATTTCAAAGCGATTACTTTCACGAAATGTAATATAGTGCCTGCGAATATTCGTGGTTAACGACGGTTGGATATATAAATATTTTTCATTATAATTGCTTGGCACTGGTGTGTACGAGCGCTGTCCCAGTGCTCTAAAACATGAATAGAAGCTTCCAAGGTAAATGCGGCAGAAAAAAATATGCAAATCCCACGGACTGTGGCAATCGATGTAAGCGAAGTTTTCAGTGCTGGATGCTTTGATTGACAATAATTAGCGGTGATATCGACGGCTAAAGCTTCATTTCTTCAACGTTTAGGCTAACACTAGAGTGGTGAGCTGATGTTAAACGTTACCTTGCGTGCACCACTGCTGTTTGTCTGCGTATAGTACACAGCACACACAGGCAGAGGTGTCGACTTGAGGCGTTGTTGTGCGCCATATTTTATAACCTCTGAGAGAGGGGAGTGTTGTCATTGCCTCACATGGCACATCGCCTTGGGGCAGAAGTATTACACTTGAATTGGATTGTGGGGCTGTACGTGCCAAAACCACGCTCGGATTATGAGGCACGCCGTAGTGGCGGAATCCGGATTAATTTTGACACCGTGATATCCTTTAACGTGTCCCAAAATCTAAGTGCACATGCGTTTTTTGTTTCGCCCTCATCGAAATGCGGCTGCCGCGACTGGGATCAAATCCACGACCTCTAGCAATGCCATAGCCGCAAAGCTAACACGGCGGACACAGAAGTGTTGATTTGGCGGTCGACCGTTTCCGTAGTGTCTCCCGAATCCTGTGGTGCGCTTTAATTAATGCGGTTCTGCTTCTGCACGCCGCGCGTAAGTTTCCCGCTTGACATATTTGCATGGCGTTTATTTTTCAGAAATAGCAGCAACGTACTGTACCGTACCTTGAACTTAAGCTTATCCTGTTTCCCCGCTCCTTGCCTTCTTACGTCACCCCCCTCTCTTCTATGAGAACTGCCTCTTCTTCTCCTCTCTACAGTTCTATCTGCGTGCCCTCTGGCCTCGCACGTTAGTAGAAAGGGAAGCGCTGTGGTTTGTGAAATGTTTCTGAGGGGAGCCACGGATAATTACAGCTGTCAAGAGGCTAATGTGGCGACGGCCAGGGAGCTCCAGAGAGTATTGTGCGCATTCGACAAGGTGGGGTGAAAACGAGTTTCTCCTGTTGCCTTTCCTCTCTGACTCGCGCCTGTCTTAACCACCCACCAAGGCGGCGTGCGCGACAGCAGCAGCCACAGCAGCAGCCGTAGGAAAGTCGAAGGAAGAGGCAAAGAAAGCTTCGCTTTAAAGGGCCCCTCACCAGACCCCATAGTAAATTGTGGTTATACGCTGGAAGTTGTGGGAGTCTAGGGAGTCTAGGGAGTCTGGGAGTCTAGGAAGTCTAGGGAGGATTCTGCCGCAAAAACTTTCCAAACCGGCTCGATGATAGCCGAGATAGAAATATTTCAGTGCCACGAACCCATGATTTCAGTCGGCGAGCTCCATTACATAGAGAGACTCCGTCTCCACTCGTCCCGTCTAGCCTTCGCAAGCGAAATTCCTTCCCTGCGTTTTCTTATGCCGGACTTTGAGGATCGCGTGACACATACGTCACGGGTCCCGCCTTCACTTTTTTCTCCTCGCTTTTGTTTTTTCTGCGATGCGCACTTCCGCTTGTTTATCCGCTGGCGGCGTTGCGCGCGAGCTGTTATTAGAGTCACTGGAAAAAATTTCATTTGAAATTTTTTCCAGTGACTCTAGCTGTTATCGTTTCGCGCAGCACACGATTTTGCGCGCTGTGCACAACGACACATGACTAGCGGTATAATTCAGTGCTACATGAATACTGAGGCAGAACAAGCGGATCGCATAGCATGATCACGCGCTGGAACACGGTAAAACATGGCATAGTTTCGATACCTGCGCACGTGACTGCACGACCGTGGGAACAAGTAGACGAAACGGAAATACATCGCTACTGCTTCGGTGCGAAGTAAAACAAAAAGCTCACAGACATTGTTTGTGTGTTTTATTATTTCTCTAAACCTCAATTCGTCAATTCAAACAACAGATCACACAAATAACAGATGCTCCCTTGAATAATTATTGAAGTCACATGTCACCACGAGCTACGTCACACTGCGGACACGATTACGTAGGCGCAGGAGCCCGACTACGCCACCGTCCCTCTCCGGGTGGATTCGCCGCGAGTGAAGAGGGAAACGGCGATGGCATTGAAATTTCAGGCCTTTCCGCGGCGAGTAGCGATGTAATTTTTTGCAAACACGATCGTTGGCGCGCATTGTATGCTCTGCGCCTGTCAGCTCAAAATGGCCAGACCTGGTGAGGGGCCCTTTGAAGACGCGCTTCGTAACCACGGCGCACTTCAGCGGGTTCTGCTCCGCGATTTGGGCAATGTCGCCGAGCGGCCAAAGGACCTGCAAGAGAGCACGAACACAGCCCGCTCGCATGCGAAGTGGGAAAGGAGGGCTTCGCGGCAAGCCCCTCTCCCTTTACTTTCTGACTTCATCAGTGACGTCATTGAGGCATTGTTTTGTTTGTGAATTATTTCTAGTTGGAGATCCGGCAACCGCCAGCGCTGCCCCCGCGTATCGGCTATAGATGGGCATGGGACCGAGTGTCCCAAGGAAAGTATAGGGAGTTTTCGCACCTTGATTTGGTTCCAATAATCGCTCGGTGTTACATCTGAGAGGCGAAGAAGAAGGCACGTTCGCAGTTTTCTTTTCTTTTTTTTCTTGACAAACCAGTCAAGTAATAGCGCCAAGTGTTTATACTTAACGATTTGCGACCCTGCTGTAAAGTTCTAGCAATAACACATTAGCGGTAAGCGCAAAATATTTTTATATGATAAACACATGTACCAGTATTTAGGGCTCTCTCACGCTTGCGAGTATGTTTTCTAGGTTTCCGAAGTACTGGACTCACATTTACCTCAAGGAAAATGATCAGTCTAAAAAAAATTCACCGACGATTACGATACTCCCTTATGCGAAATTAGAGCGCAGCTCTATGCGTGTTCACATATCGCATTATATTGGCTGGCGCGGACAATCTGTCTCGTGAGGCACGTTGCGAACGGAGCTAAGTGAAGCGGAGTGTGGCGCGAGTGGCGCGCTAGTCTGGAGATCGCGAGAGCTGCAGCGCGTAGCTGACGCGTGCGGGCGATTCACAGCAGCCGCTGCCGCCGCCGCCAGACCTCCCAGACGACGCGCGCTACCCTGGCACCATCTCGTAGCCATCGTTGCTGCACAACGTTTCCTTTCTCACGCCCTTTCGCCATACCCTCCTCCCCCGTTTTTCACTTCACGGTTTCGCAGCGCCCTCTCCCTCTTGAATGAGTAAAGGCAAGGCGCGAAAGACGAGGACTAAAGAAGGACACAAACGACAGGACCGGCAGGTCCTTCTTCAGTCCTTGTCTTTTGCGCCTTACCTTTACTCATTAAAGCATGACCCAACTAGCCCAAGCAAGAGTTTTACTTGAGCATGTCTCTTCCTCTGTTTTCCTCTTCGCACCTTTTATCCCCAGCTGCGCTCTGCGTTCGCTCTTTCATGCTTCGCTGTGCTCGTTCGCTCGGTTACGCCGACGCCGACGCTCTCCGCAGGAACAGGCGCCTAAGAGCTGCGCTCTATTGCTATGTCAGAACTCCTTTAAAGGTACCCTTTTTGGCAAAATGTTTTGGAATTGCCGTCAATGTTTTATTCTGGGAGGAGAAATTGCCTCTTCCAGGAGCGAGCAACACGCGGCAGCCCTCCCTGAAACGCTGCTTTCTGCAGATGATGGCAGGTGGCGACACAAGTTTATGCTTGCGCCGTCGCGGCAGCAGCTCAGGTCCCCGTAGCGAAGGCAAATTCGCACTTTTTTCTTAAAAAGCAGGCAATTAATGGTGCCAAGTGTTATACTGAACGAAATCGACGCCAAAATGCGATGGTTCTGCGAAATTTGAGCAAGAACAGCGCAGAATCTTTTTTCGAACACCCGTAGCGAAATATTCAGAACCCTGATATAGTTGCAAATTACATAAGTATGTCACGGCGAAAGCACATCTGTGTTCGAAGAGTCTACGAGACAAGAAAGGATGTCGCGTCGGACGCATGACATCGCTCTGCTTGTGCTTGAATCCCTCGGTGACGTGTAGGTAACAGTTGGAAACTCGAAGCTCAGTGTCTATACGCTAACGCCTTTACTATACCCCAGCTTTACTCAGGCACAAAACGGGGAAGCTGTATCGTCTAACAAGCCTCCTAAATTCCACGCTCTTAGGCCTGTAGTCATTAGCTTTCCACTGAAGCACATCTTGTAGAAACAGCTGTCCTTTTTACGAGCATACAACTATTTTTTTTTCTTTTGCAGGGCGAGGTGTTCTAATGAAAGAAAGGCACTGACCACGGAACAGCTATTAGATTATGGAAAAACTCGCAGAGTCGCCTTCAATGCGATGACAACCGGTATTACCATTTGGATGTGGGTTGTGATGTACATTACTTATGTCCACTGGGATTAGGACAGGTGAAAACAGTTCGCTCATAGAGGTCTTGTGTCCTTGAAGATCTCACTGCCTTGTTATCGCGTCCTTAAAACACTTGGTGATCGCTATCGACGATCCACCTTAGCGCTACGTTTGTTTTTCTGTTTCATGGTTGCCATCGCATATGACAGTGGAGGTGTTTTCTTATGTTACGTTGAAATGAAAAGAAGTAGATTCATAATATCAAGGTTTGGACCAGGTGAGCCTTGTTTTGGAGTCTTTCCAAGCAATCTCTCCTGACGTTTCAGTCGAGAAGCCGCCTGATGTTTCGCACACTCAGCATACGATGGTGTACATGGTTGAAATTTGCAGTTTGCACACTTCGGCTGGTTTCCATGCACGTTGTAAATGTGTTCCAACATTGCTTGCTTTAACGCTTGCAATGGTGCTCCAGCTTTCTCTACACGGATGGTTCGGTGAAACTCAATAGCTCTGCGGCTGCAGCCATCATACCGTATAAGTCCGAAAAAAGAGAGTCAAGTCGTCGAATACTTTATGTATTAGCACATCGGACGGGTACAGAGCTTGCTGCATTTCGTACTGTACCAAATTCACTAGTCAGGAGCCACCGCAACTATGGGCAGTTTTCTGCTGCGACTCCGAAGCAGCTCTCCAAAGCATACAAAAAGCAAAGTGCCACTGACCCAATAAACAACATGTCCCGTAGATTCAACATACCTATAATTAGTGGCGTAGCCCCGAAAAACGTTTTTAACTATGCCACTGTCTGTCATCGTAGCCATGACAAATGAGCATGACAATTTTTCTGTGGATTCCGGGACACTGCAATTTCAGTGGAAATGATCAGCCGCCCGACTTGCACATGTGAGCGGTCGATGAGTTTTGATTCCGCTTTCTCGAAAATAAATTTGCGGCTGTGCTGCGCAGATGTCCCGTGAATTTACATTGCCTCTGTGGGACGCGAATGTATTCAGAGTGTGTCGTTTACGTTGGCTATCCCCGGATGCACAACTACATTTTCCACTTGAGTTGCCACGTTGCGAACAGACCATGTATCATTTGTGGCTCGGCATCGCATTTACTGCTCCTAGTTCAATATGCCTTCTTTGTTGGAATGCCCGACAGCCACACGTGTGACACATGCAGCTGTGACGAGACACATCACCCATTTTATCTGTGCCTGTCCACATAGTACCTAGGGGCAGGTGATGTGCACGGCGCTGGATCGACTGGACAATCGTTTCCTATCAGAAAGAAATGTAGAGCAGTGCTCCCAAAGAAACTCCACGCAGTAGACTTTGTTCACGCTCATCGGGGGGTTTCTGAGGTCTACGAGGCTTCACAATTATTATTATTATTATTATTATTATTATTATTATTATTATTATTATTATTATTATTATTATTATTATTATTATTATTATTTAATGAAATTCCCTTTGAAAAGGGGTGGTGACAAATAGTCACCCTGCCTGCACGATATTGTTATTTGTTACGTGTAGCTGATGCACAAGTCTGCTTACAATATATTTACACGCAGACCAACGGGAGCCAAGATGGCGGTCCTAAATCAATCGAGAAAACGTCATCTTCCTTCTCTTCAGTGTAGCCACACTGTGCCGGCTGTTCCGTATCACCATATACTAAAAGCGCTACATGCTGCTGCTGTATAACTACCTTATTTGTGCTAATCTCTTTTTCTCTTTCTCTTTTTATCCCCCTACCTCTTCTCCCTGTGCGGGGTAGCCACCGGAACTACTGCTAGTTAACATCCTTGCCTTTGCATGCATCCCTACTTTCTCTCAGCCGGTTTCTAGATGTCTCAGCGATTGAAACGATACTCGATCGGAGCGCATGGCTGTGGGAACTTCTTGCGCCTCCGGTGGGCGCTCGATGATCCCGAGGAGCCACACTGAGTCACAATGCGTCACGGAGGCTCTCGCTTTCATAGTATATATATATATATATATATATATATATATATATATATATATATATATATATATATATATATATATATATATATATATATATATATATATATATATATATATATATATATATATATATATGACACCTTCTCGGTGTACCCAACGCCACCTGGTAACGCGAAAAGTGCCGATAGCCCTGCGCTCCGACTCTTTACCTTTTCTTTTCCGCTCTCTCGGTCTATTTTGTCTCTTCCGCTTCTCTTGTTCCAACTTGCGAGTTTGCAAAATATTGCAATGGGCAGTTGCGCTGCAAAATCTGCGCAGGAGCACATGACTACAAAGCCACCAAGTGCTCACCCATAGAAACGCGATACTCGGAGCCATAGCTGAGCACTTAGGGGCCTTGTAATCGCGTGCTCCTGTGCAGATCTTGCACCGCAATTGCCCATTGCAAGCTTTGGCAAACTCGCAAGTTGGATCAAGAGAAGCGGAAGAGACAAAATAGGACCGAGAGAGCGGAAAAGAAAAGGTAAACAGGAAGAACGGAAGAAGGAAGAAATGAAGGCGACAAGAAAATGAAAAGGAAATAATAAAGAAGGAACGCAAGCATAGTTGGCACTTCCTAGCAACAGTGCATGTGCACAAGGTATCTTTACACCGACCGCTGCAGCTCGTATCACTTTCAGAGGGAAGGCTCACCTCATTTTGGAGCGCGATGCTCGTCTGTTGGGCAAGGCGCATATCGTCGCTCGCTGTTTATTTCCCTTTTTACGAGCGCGTTCTCCAGTTTCCGCAGCTGCTGTTCGCGCGGTGTCCTCGTCGAGTGGAATACGCACTTTGAGTTTACCCACACCCTCACGCTACGGAATGACCTGCGGGCCACAGACAAGCAAGAGGAAAAACACCACTCCTCACGATAGGGGTACAGGCACGAGTATACAGGTGCCCGTAGCCAGGAGCCTGACCTTCCTTCTACGGGCAAAGCAATCGGCGACGGGTTGGCTTCGTTTAATTGCCTCGCTTCAGGTGCCAACAAACCAAGATGAGCGCGGACGCGTAGCTCGTTGGCTGTTCCTCCTCGTGTACACTAAGGCACACGGTTCGTGATGCTGAGCGTGTTTATGCATTGTCCACGGTGACGGCGATTATAACGAATGAGCTTTTCACTCAGGAACGCATACACTGGGAGCTACATTGCAGTAGGGTAGGGAATCAAACTTGAAATATCGATCTCATCAGCAGAAATCTATTATAGCCACTAAGCCAGCGCGGCATGATACGTGTTGGCTAAATAAGTTTAATCCGGCAAACTCTTGAAAGAAAAAGAGAAACAAGAAAAAAATATTTGTCAGTAGTTCTCCACGCTGTACGGTATGCGAAATGGCCAGTTTGCATTCACCTTAAAATATCGCGATACCATAGAGAAAGCAGTATGGGGTTCTATTGAAATTTCCTGCTACACTTTCGTAAAGATTCACATCTCTTTTTTTGGTTATGCGGAATATGTTGTGTGAGTTATGAGGTCAGCAACACGTGCATGCTATGCGAACGCTATACGACCTTCTTTTGGTTTATCCTGTCGACCACCTAATCACCTCTCATGGAATTGATTTTGAAATCTTCCTGGATATCGCCTTGCCACATCTTCTTTCGCTGATCTAGGTTCTCTCGTCACAGTAACCACTGATATGCCGCAGCCCTCGTTCATTCTCATGACTTGGCCATATCGCCTCAGCCTTCACGTTTGAACCCTTGCTGCAGCGTCCGCGACCTTGATCTCTCATCGGAAGTGGTCGTTCCCGGACCCTGTCCTTTTGGTTGCACACGTCCACCTTAGCATCATAATTTCATCCACTATAGCGTCCTGAGAATTCTATGATTTCCGGAAGGGCACCTGCTGGTAATCTGTGAAATCTAGAGAGTGAAAATTGGCTCTGTTGTTCCATGTTAATTTTTTTTCCTGCACTTCAGTAAGACATCAATTAGCTATCGCGGCTGGTGGAGTCCTGCTTATGAACAGTTTTTTCTTTCCCTTACGCTTAGAGTTGAACAGTCGCTTGCAAAATGGAACAATGATGAAAAGTGCCAAATTGCAGCAGCTACTAAACCCAATTATTGAGCGAAAGGCGTGGGAACCAGCCTAAGTTTATAAATGCACGCATATTGCAGACTATTGCCTGTACTTGAAAGATGTAAATCCAAACTTTGGAGCATATAGCCAGTGTCAAAAGGGCAGCGTTTACTTCTATTTCTGCGCGAGCAGTGACTGCTGTTCTGCAACCCACGAGAAGGGTATCCCTGACCTTAAATCTTGAACCCTTTTTTGAATTGACGATGGCAGCTATAGCTATAGCTGTGCTTTAATCTGCGTTTCGAGGAACTGTGACTCCGTCTTCCTTCCTCGAAACGCACAATGCTGCAGTCGTATAAGTGCAGCAGGTTGGCAGGACGTAAATCTATTTAGAATCTTCGTATGAAATATATAGTCCGATTCAGAATTTTTATCCCGGGTTACTGCCTAAGCGGTGAACGACGCCGCTCTTCATCCTTCGTGAAAACGCAAATCCCACCTTGTCGATATTTTCGCAGGTTATTAATTTGGTTAATATTATATCAGCCTTCTCTCTCTTCTCCACACTTCTTAACTCGCTGAACTAATCCACCCTTCCTTCTCTACACTCGGTACAGCTGGACCACTTCATCGCAAGAGCTATGAAACTATGGCAATTTCTGGTGGCCCACATGAATCATGGTAATGGCTGCAGATGAATGAACTCGGCACCCATACCAGGAATCTTGCTGGACTCCAACAGCGAAGGCTCGGACTAAGAGTCGTCAAGATGTCGAATAATTCAACCGTACGCTGACACAATGTTGCCCTCTGATCATTTCAGCTGCAGCATACGCAGTTATTCGCTCAGTTGGCACAGAAAACGAGTTACAGCGCTGAACAACGGGACGTGAGTGAGACACACAAAACGCTCACTTTCAACCAATATTTTATTGCGCACACAGCAATAAATACTGGGGCTTTAATTGGCAGGAGGGATATGAGAACATGTTATAGTAGGAACGCACTGTCAGGAAGATAGCCACGATGGAGAATGTAAAAACAGCGCAACTAAATGGTCGTCACCATCGACGTGCAAGGTGCGCGAGTTCCTTTGTGAGGAGCGATATCGAAGGCACACTCTATCGCCTATCTTGTCAATGCAAAAGGCCTCACATGTCAATGTCTCATGTCACACATGTCACATGTCATGTCTTGTCAATGCAAAGGCCGCACGATGGTCACCATAGCGCCTCAATATTTCGCATTTGTCAAACAGTGCACGACAGCCACTACGGGAGCTGTGCATGGCTAGGTGGCTGCCAACACACCCCTTCATTAAATTGGAATGTTCTCTGAGGTGGTCATTAATAGAACAGCCAGGTTGGCTGATGCAGCATCCACTGCACGAGAGGGGAATTTCGTACACCACGTCGTGGCAACAATGAACTGGCTTTTCAATGTTTCTTATCACGCGCGCGCGGGGCCCCGTGTATTGCGTATTCACTTTTTGTCGCACACTGCAGAATTTCCCAACCGGACTCTTGACTGGTTAACATCCCTGCTTCCTTATATTCCTCTCTCTCTCTCTCTCTGTCTCTCTCTCTCTCTTGGATAACTTGTTTTTTGCTGAAAAAAAAAAACCGGCTCTAATGCTTAGAACTGAGGTGAAACAGCGCGAAAAAGACGAGGACAAGAAAACAAATACCACAGACAAGCGCTGACTGCCGACTGGAAGTTTATTTGAAATTCACCGGACATTTATACCTTTTTCAGCATAGGCATGCGCACATCAGTCGTAAAAACATCTGCAAATCACCAACATTTTAATCTTTCTTCCAAAAATTTGATTTCTTTTTCCGACAAGGCAAGAGAGGGAGTGCTTACACAGTTACCTCCTTCCTTTCTTATATGAAAGACCTCTACTATTTCCCTTTACTTTTTACCCTTTCCTTTCCCTGTGAATTTTGTCTTTTCAAATATGAGGGTGCATTGACACTTGTTACAGTGTCCAGCTAAATGACTCTCATAGCCATTCTTTAGGTTAGTGCTGTGCTGACGAGCTCTTTCATTGAAGCACTGTCCCGTTTGACCTATATAATATTTTCCACAGCTGAGCGGTATTTGATAAATGACGTTGCGCCTGCACTCAGTAAATCGAGTTTTATGATTTGGGGTTCACAGGTGCCTTTCGCGCTTGTTCATGCGATTACATATCGAGGACAACTTGCACGGGGCACTGAAAATTACATTAATATTATGTCTATTGGAAACTTTCTTCAGATTGTGTGACAACTTGTGTAGGTATGGCACCACGTGCGCTTGTTTTTTGTCTTTGTTTTCTTTTCGGGAAGCATCGGAACTTCGTTTCTCTTTCTGCAAAATGGCTTCGCATACTGAAGTGATCACAGAACTGGGAAAGCCTGCGTTCTGTAGTCGCGATATCTGATTTGAAAAACTTTGATCGCACTCATGCTCACATGTCTTACTAAGTGCTGCCTTAATGCACGTTGTTGCTATGCCTCTCTTAATCAATTTAGAGTGTGCGCTGTCGTAACGCAACAATGTTTTCTTAGATCTGGGATGATATCCCCAGCATACGTGCTCGTCCAAAGAAAAACAGAGGTTAGTATCTAGAAACTGAATACGGTTGTTAATTGGCAATTCATACGTGAACTTAAGTCCTCCCGATGAGTTGATGAACAAGTTTAAACTTTCTTCGACCGCGTCATGAAAATGCATACAAGTATCTTTCTTCATAACAATTAAGTAGTCGTCAACATATCTAAACAGTCGCTTTACAGGCATGTCCACCAACTTAGCAGAAATTACATTGTCAACCGTGGATAAAAAAATGTCGCATAAAATGGGGGCGATGGCTGATCCTATACAGATGCCAGTGCGTTGGATGTAGAATTGGCCATCATAATTAACAGCAGTTGAGTGAAGATAAAAGTCTAAAAGCGCGAAAAAATTGTCGCTGTTGACATATACAGAATTCTGAAAATTAACTTCTCCAAAATATTCTATCCTATCGCGCACAGCGCACATCAAACCATCTCGCGGCACAGAATAATATAAGTCCTCTACATCTACTGAAAATGCGGTTAGTGCGGTTCCCTGGTCTTCATTTATGGCCAATATAACTTCTTCCGAGCTTCTTACCAGGAAAGGGTCATTTATTTGCAACATCTTGAGATGTTGCAGATTTATTGCAACATTGTTGCAATTTATTGCGCAGTACATTGTTGAAAAGGACGAGTTTACAAAGTCACGAAGCCGTTTGAAGCCAGAAGGACGAAGTTTAGGCAAATCCATGCACATGCATAATTACCATGCTATAGCTCAATCGCTCCCATTGCAGCTCCCGTAGACACTAGCGCCAGAGTTCCCTCTAGTAATTATTGTATGAAACTCCATGGATGCGTCCACATGGCCAGTAGGATGATAAAATTTTAGACACGCGGCCACGCCGTCGATGCACCATCGAACTACCGCAGTGCCTCTATCCAGGGGCAAGCTGAAGCCTATTTGCTATGTTATTTTTTATGCAACAAATCATTACTTCTACGTTTCAGTTTTGTTCACCGACGTGTAACGCATATTAAGCAGCTCCAGCCGCAGCTTTAGGTGCACTTGTTTTGGGGTGGGTGGAGGGGGGGGGAGTCGTGAGCGGCCGGAAGCGCTACATAGAGTAACATAGTAAACGACAAGAGTGGACACCCGAGCCGTTTCGCGGCCGGGCTATGGAGCTTCGCCGATTCCGCTAGGTGGCAGAACACATCAAGGAAAATGCGGCTGCGGCTAGCAGCTTGACAGGCTGCACGACCACTGGGCACAACCCAACACGTGCGAAGCCTATAGTCACGTGCGAAGCCTATAGCCTATGCCGTTCGGAGCAGAGAGCTTTATGTTACGCGCAGCGACTGCTGAAAAAGCATGGCGCTCTACTCTTGCAAAATAAATGTAGCTATTTCTAAAGCGGTACGCGTGCAATATTTGCAGTATGGCAATAATGCGCTCGAGCGTAGTTAGCTGTTCTGCATTAGGCTGAAGATACGTGTTCTCATGTTTTATTTGTGTATGGAGTCATTACCGTAGAATGTTCCTTGTTTCTTAGCATTTATAACAGTACTTCCTTAACGAAAAAATACGCATTACATGAAGGAACGCAGCATCTCCATTAGAAAGCTTTGCAAGCTGCAGTATTGCGTATACGAAGGAACATAGCGTCTACAATCAATAGCTTTGAAGCCTCCAGTATTGGTTACCTTCTGTCTGTCATTCTACGTATTGCAGGAACCTCCATTTCCTCAAAATACACTGTACAGCGAAAGGACATCACCCATACTCAAGGGCAAAATTCCAAGTATCAGAAGACGATTGCAAGGCTTCGAAGACAGCAGGTGAAGACCCCCAGCACAAAGTGCTTAATTGCACCTGTTTAATGACGGACACACTGGCTTACACATTCGAGATGAGGAAGTTGGTGCATGCTCAATTATTTTTGCAGCCATTTTATTGTGGCACGCAACAATTCACATAATTTTGCTAGCCTAATTCACCCTTTTTCGCAGAAGTAAAAAAAAAGTCAAAATTTTTTTCTTCTATAACAATCCCATTTTGAGGAAATTAATTGCTGGCGTATATGTGCAGTCTTTTTTTTTCATTATCTGGATAGTTGCAACATGTCTTCTATATGTGTTTCGCTTGTGCAAACTTATTGCCGTCACGGTTCCGACTGTTCTTCATTATACCGGTGTCACACGACCACTTTCGATCGCGGTCAAGCGGTCGCGATTGGCTGGGTGGCTGGGCTGGGAGTGATGTCCCGTGATTATTTGTACCTTGTCCCTGTGGAACACGAATATTTTCACCATCTGTCGTTTGCGTTCGTTGTCTCCGGACATATGGGGATGCACCTCCCGCCTGGGTTACCACGACGTGAACAGACTGCTGCACCGGCTGTGGCTAGGCGTTGCCTTTACGAACTCATATGCTTTCCTCATTGTAATGGCCAACATCCCCACGTGCGACACATGCAACGTCGATGAGACAGACGCTCGCACATATTATCTGTGTCTGCCCGCAATACAGTGCTCAGAGACAAGTGACGTGCAGACTACTGCACCAGTTGGACAATCGTCCACTATCAGAACTCAAAGCTTTAGGTCAGTGCTCCGAACGAACATCCGCGTTGAAATCCCTTTTTTAAGGTTTCTGAGGTCTACGGGGCTTCACGATAGACTTTAAGAACGCCGCCCCCTACCGCTCTATAGTGTACGCGCTTTGTTCGTGCTTGTCTCTCTTTCTCTCTATCTTTCACTTCCACTCTCTTTCTCTTTTTATCCTCCTTAACCCTTCCCCCCGTGCAGGGTAGCCAACCGGAACTACCTGTGGTTAACCTTCCTGCATTTCTCTGCATTCTTTTTTTTTCTCTCTCTCTCTCTCTTGTTGTAAAACATAAAAATGAAGCCATTGACTCCTTCCAAGCACTGGTAAACTGAAGAGACAGTTATAAGGAAGCAATGAAACCAAATCATCAGTAAACTTACTCTTTGACAGGATTTATGCGTTTGCCTCTGCAGGAGGCGCACGTGGCAAAAGAAAAATTGTCACCATTAACTCTATGAATATGTAGCCAACCGAACTCAGTCCTTGTTAACCTTCCTGCCTTTCATTTATCCCTTTTTTTTTTCGCTCTCTCTCTCTCACTCCCCTGACTTGGTTTCGTTGATTTTGCAATCAAACGCATTGCGCGTCTTTGGACACCTTCACCCCCTCCAGGCGCGGGGTGCGCATGTGCTGTCGATAACATGACAGCACAGCGACGGCGGTAACGGATATGGTGCGAATGTGCCTCGAGCGTATCCCAATAAACATTCTAGATGACTGCATTGTTTGCGAGACAATGACGACGTCGGTGTGTGTTGGGGGGGGGGGGGGGGAGGGGAGGGGGGGAGGTGCTGTTTTCGTGAGCTTTATTCAATATTTTATGCTTACTTATTTTATTTCGGTAGCCTCTGAACATCGTCGCCCACGATGACAATATAACGATAGTATGTTGAAGTTAATGGACAGGCATCACCGAGAGTCTAAGGAATCCACAACAGGTACCGCCTTTTGAAGAGTATCGCGATGCACCGTAAAACACGTGACCATGACCTGCGGAGCGACCTTATCAACGAGTCTGTCTGTGTGCGCTTCGCGCTAGAAGAAAAAAAAAAAAGCAGCGCAAGCCAGCGTATACATGGCAGTGCACCGTCAGGGTTGTTGTCGTCGCCGCTGCCGCTTTAGTGGCTCCTTTTATACCTCTGCATACATGAAGATGAAATTCTCGACAAATGCGATAGCAACCGTCGTAGCTTGTTTTGCAGGCGAAGTGTAGACGTCGTGATTTCAGCCGTCCCTTGTACATGTTCTTCGAGGTTCTTTTGTTTGCTCCACACCTTATGCATGAAAACACAGGAAGGCCAACGTTCGATATAACTGTGTAAGCAAGTCGGGAAGGTCTTATGTATACCTTTGTCCACTGGCGAAATAGCTAATAAAAGTGACTCGATAGGTTGCCGCATACAACGGTTGATGCGTGAGAAATATAAAAACGAAATTTATTGCATGCGAGTGTCGACTCTATACGTTGCTCGACAAGTTACTGTGAGGCAGCCTGTCGTCATTGCTGCCACTTTCGGGACGTTTCGTACTGGTGGTGAAATTCGCTGACTGGTAAATTGCTTCGTGCAAGCTGCCCGAGATTCTCTGCAGGGTCTGTGGCAACGTCCGCAGTCTTCATGATGTCACTTATAGTGGCTATCCGCGCGGAAGCTACTCCCGCCGCATATTGTGACTACTCCTATACAACAAATACTACACGCATCTCCCACTTAGTGCAGCTTCTCTGTGCGTGCGTTTCGGCCTCGGAAAATGGCGTCGGGTGAGCACGCATTTCGTAGGCAAAACTTAATAGCACGCTCACGCCGACGTCGCGGTGGTTGCCCGAAACTTGTAGAACTGGAACTACTGGCAATCGCGTATTATTGGATGAGGAGAAAACAGGAAGTTGAAGCTTGCAACCGCCACCAGGATGCAAACGTCGATCGGCTGACTCCCCCATGCCTCTGCAATGACCTAATGACTTTAGCACAGACGACTTTCAACAATCGCATTTTTCGCGCAGACATGTACACGTTGTAGAAAAGAGTAACCAATTGCAATTACAGTTACTTCATTAAAGATGTAATTGATTACAGTTACTAATAACTGCCCGATAAAGGTAATTGAGGAATAACTAAAAGGTAATCGATTACTTCGGCGTTACTTTTATCCGGAGCTTCAATTACATTGGACACATACTGCAAAGAGAATGAGCTGACCTCAACATCAAGTGCGTCCTATGCAGCGCTTCACACATTGCTTTTCTTTACAAACACCATAGGATTATGAGAAATTCCGGAAGCAGGCTTTCCCACGCAGCTACTAGCCCTAACCAATATGACCGCGTTTCAGCTAGTATCACTGTTAAACCTGAGACACGCGTTTTCTAAGCTAGGATGATGCGAGGAAGGGAAGGAATAAGGAATGGTGTCTGCACAAGTCCGCCACAGTGGTAAGGTCAAGTTATAGGCGCACAAAAAAGCGCGCATGCAGCATTTTCATATCTTCTATTGCTTTAAAAAATTTCATCGGTCATCTTTCCTCGTTTTTGTCGTGAAGACATCAGCGGCGACACTGAAAAATTGCTCGATGAGCGGGCTGGGAGGCAGGGCGGTGTTGTAATGTGCGAACATCTGGGGCACATGAATGTTGTTGCTGAGCGTCAGATTCCTATGTAACGCGCAGCGTTCATTGTTGCTGTTACTTGAAGGAGACGCTTCTGTTTAAGCTAATGAGTTCCAGACATTGTTACTTATACTGTGCCTTTTCTGTACATCATTTTTACCTCCTTTATGCCGCCTCTCCCCTCTATAATGTATACTTACTCTGAGGGTAGGATAACTAAATAAATAAATAAATAAAAATAACCTTACGCCCCAACAACACCAATACTTCGCGCGCGAGCTTACACTGAGACAGTGTAACTCACGTGAATTTACCAACGCACGTCTACACAGGTTGAATCCACGTCTGCAGCTCCGTCTTCCACCAGGGATACCACGAGCGGAAGAAGCCTTTCTGTGCCGCCTGTTGCTCTGCGTGGCATTCACGAATGCCTATTACTTCCGCATCAGAATGGCCGACAGTGCTGCATGCGACAATTGTGGAGACGAGGAGACTATCAATGACTTCTTCTGTGATGGTCCCCGTCACAGTGTGGCAAAAAAAGTGCTCGAAATGCTGGATGATCACCTCTTGACGGAGGAAAAAGTTCAAAGACACCGGTTCATACGCGTTTCGTCACTCAGTGTCTTAAATGCCTAGCTAGGGTTATTAAGGACTTGTGAATGATGCGACTGACTTTGAAAGTTGTAGCGCGTAGCATCGCGTTATTATGTGCACTTTTTCTCACTTTATTATTTCATTCCACAACTTTTTATTTCCTTAAACTCTTTCCACAGCGAAGGCTCGCCAGCGGGTACTTGCACTGGCTAACCTCACTGACCTTCCCTCCCTTCTTTCCCTACCTTGTTCCAACGAGTGGAGCTGAAAGATACGTGAGAGCCGAAAACATCTATTTGGGAACTGACGACACCACCTTATCTGCCTGAAGAACAATACAAACGCAGGTTCGTGGAATGTGCGCCAGCGTTGAGGAAACGGCGGCGCTGATGCAGCAGGCGAAAAAAAAAAAGGACTTGCGACAAAAATGCACCGGAAAGCAATGAGAGGGACCCACTGCGAAAGGGGTGTAGTATACTTGTGTATGAGTGCGGCGGGGGCACAGAAAGAATGCTGGCACTCGTTTTTACTGAGCCGGCCCTTTAAGAGACACTGCTATCTCGCTCTTGTCTTGCTGACAGCGGCTTGTAGAGTGCGCAACGTTGAGGAGACAACGACTGCATATCAGGCCGATACGGCGATAAGAAATCTGCGGCTCGTTTTTCGCGCTTTTAATCGCACGGTCCGCGCACGTGGAATGCACGCAGGGTCATTGAAGGAATCCCCGGCTCGGTGGACTCCTTTGCGAAACAGGGAATAACGTACATACTTGCGAAATAGCGAGTACTTCGCGAGATTACGCACTTGAGCGAGAAGTACAATTCGGCTCTGTCAAGTGGCGGAGGTACGTTGTGTAGTGCGTTTTTTTAATATAGTAAGTTGACACGTACATTGCAAAAGGAAACACGTGACAGTGAAGGTCACATTTACTTTCCTTTTTGTATAGGATGTCATACGTGCCAAGGATCTCGCAATTATGAAAAAGAGTCCGTTAATGAAAGTGAGTTTGAAGGAGAACTGTGAGAGTTTTACCTAAATCATAATAACTTACTTGTAGGTACTGCGTCGAAAACGATAAAACCCGCACCATATGGTGTGTTCTTTATCGGAGTATCTCAATTATTAGACACTGTCTCAGGGATGCTCGCTTTGCAGTTGAGGAGTTTCGGTTTGTTCCAGGCTGGTTTCTTTCCTTTCTTTGTTGTTAATTTTGTTGTTGGCTTGCTTCGACCATCTCCCTTCCTCCCCGTAATTTGTGCTTGCTTTTCAGTTCTTAATTTGTTGCTAATACTAGCTGATTCTTGATCAACTCCCGATAGGCGATATGCGTCACTACCAGAAGGAAATCAAATCGAATCATAAACGTTCTCTCAAAGCTCGGAAACTAAACGCCACATACTGAGTTTTCCTATCTATTTATTAAATTCCGGTCATATATAATTGTTCGAGTTATGTGTTTCTGCTCATGGAACGAGACAATGTTCGGTGTCGTCAACATAAATGGCTGAGCTGCGGGAACATGATATGTTTACCGCGAAAAATGAGTCCAGTATTGGCTTCATAACTTTTTAGTTAAGCCCTTGTTTCAAGTTCATTCAGTGCTACGAATGCACTCAATTATCCTGAAATGAACGTGCGTTTTACTTTTGTTTGTTATATGATCAGGATATGTTGGCGTCTTTAACTGGCGCCGGCTACTCTTTATAGAAATACGTATAACCGTAGGGCTCAGGTGTGGAGAAATCACTGAACTATACATTCAAACGTATAACGTTCACAGCAGCTGTGTGCGGATACGCGTGCGTGCATGAAAAATGATTAACTGCACTAAGAGAAAGCTTCAGCTCTGGACCATGCTTAGATTTCTCTGTTCAAATACATGTGAGACGCGGAATGTCATCCATTCTACAACCACTGAGTTGATTTGAATGAAATATGTCGCATGCGAGAGAGAAAGCATGCTGAATTATGGTGTTTCTAACAGTGAACATAATTTATTTAAGGCTTGAGAATGTTTCTGCGGAAATTGCCGAAAATGAAAGAAACTAAAAACGAAATTGAAGCACGAAATTTACTCTCCCATAACTCTGCACCGTACAGATATCCCAAGTTTGTAAAATGCATCTGCCAGGTCGTCTAAGAAGATATATAGTATGTATTAGTTCATTGCTTACTTCAAATTGTTACATTATGTACGGTTAAATGTACGGTTACGGTTGTTCGCAAATTTTTCATATGCTTCAGGGCGGGGTCAATATATATCGACTTTTAGCCATTTAAATGTACCGGTACACGCTGCTTACTCAACTGCGATATCACTCTTTACTGATGAGTCACCGAGCTGTAAACATGACAAACTTAATTTAAAATTGAGGTTTTGAGCAACGTTTCCGGAGCAATTGGTGGCCGTAAAGAAACTGAAAATTGCCTCCTAGTTATAAAAAAGTTAAAGTCCTTACACCAGACCATTTTGTAGGAGCAGGTATCCGCCGGTCGTGATGCAGGACATATATAGTGATAGTGGTCCGCCAATGGCAAATAGCTCTTACGGCAGAAAAGGTTTGTGAATTCCAATCAAATCATGCAGTTGAACTTCCCAGAGCAGCAACACACACAGTACGAGGACGCCGTGTATATATATATAGTGGACGGCTCCGAATTAATTTCTGCCACACGGGGTTCTTTAAGGTGCACCTGAATTTAAAAGGGTACGAGTATTTTCGCATTTCGCCCCCGTAAGAATTTGGCCGTCGGAGGCGGAAATCGTACTCGCCACTCAGTGATCAGCAGCAGAGCACCATATTTATTGAATCGCCGCGGCTGGATTTTAAATGCAACAATTTATAATCAAAGTCATTGCACTGGACGCCGCGGAAAAATGATTTCTTCGTTCTCATGCATTTAAATAGATGCTCACGAACTGAGGTTGTGAAACGTGAGTAGAAATCACGACGAAAGAATATTACACGTACTCACACACGCATTCAGGGTACCATCTACCGGCTGTATAATTCGCTGACACATTCCCGACCGGTGTTAAAAAGAGGTCGCTGCGTATAGCCACGATTATCGGCGGAGACGGCACTGCCTCGTGTTATGATCGGCCCGGAATTCGACCGCTTGAGTGTGGGAAACGTTCCAGCTCGCTTTCCAGGTGGCCGAGTCCCCAGAAATCGTCGCCGCTATGACCCACGCCACGTCATTAGCTGACATGAGTAACCAGCAGGTCACGAGGGGGTCGGAGGCTGTCGTCTGCGCAACTTGACGAGGAGACGCAAGACTGTGCAGAACGCGCAGGTACTGACATCTCCGTGGGCGCAGCCCCAAGCAGACTCCGACTACCACAAGACCACGAGACCCTTTCGGTGAGGACCTCGCCACCGATTGTAACGGCTCTACGTGAGGTGTTATTCAAGGCCGTCCTGGCCCGCGGTTAGGCAGAATCGCTCGAGACTTGCACAGAGCCACAGCCGTGCACCACTGAAGTGAATGCATTCTTTCTTTATTTTTCATCATCATCACGATTCCCGCCTTCGTCGCCGTCTCCTGTTTCTTCTGGTGAAGACGAACCTCACCCGGTCGAGATCTTGTCACTCGAAGGGCATGAAACGCGACAACGTCCACCTATGCTTACGGACACCTTAGAGGAGGGTGAAAGTGCAAATCAGTCTTTGGTCAACTGTCACCGCAAAATTTGCTTTCTACGGTCTGCGTAATGGGCGATATGGACACAGATGTTGCTTAACGAAGTGCTTTGTTTCTTTTTTACCAGCGCGTGTAGCCTCCTGCATGCTTCTCCTAATGTCGAGGGGAGGGGTTGAGAAGGTGTGCAAGGGGGGATCAGAAAAAAAAAGCAAAATAAAGTTAAAAGCACAACAAGAAAACAGACGATGTATTAATCAGTGAAACAATCACAAACGTTAAGCGTGTCACACCTAGCATGAAAAGCTGTCACTTTACATCAGTTGTGTGTAAGCCCGTCATTTTTGCTGCGCGCCGCTAATGTCGGAGACAGCATGAATGTAGAAAGGCGGCAAGCTATGCAAGTGAGTCAGAAGTGCGGCATTCACTGTAACAGCTGCTCATCTTACATATATGGATCATTTCGGGATTGTAACGGTCTTTCCCAACCTTCACCCACTGCAATCCTGCGTTCCCGTGACAGCGACAGCTGCGCTGACTAGTGGCTTTGCGGCAGCGTTGCCAAAGCGAGGAATAATTCCATTTCGTTCCTCGTGCATGCGTCGATGCGCTCTCGCTTGTCTGCCGCAATTGACGGGGTCGCTTGTGCATGACGCGACTTCCCTCTTTGCAGCTAGGGATCTCATTGTGGCTTCGACCAATCGTCACGCGACGGCGCGGCGCATTCTGTCCACGAGGCGATTCGTAGATTGACCTCCGCTGCTCGACGCAATCGCCACCGAACGCATCGCATACTTGCGCCGGCGATTGTCTGCCGCCGCTCGAAGAACGGACAGCGACAAGGAGCGAAGTGTCACATCCATGTCGTCTGGTCGCAGTTATTTGTCACGGCGAATCGAGACTCATATTTAGAAAGAGTGGCTGTGACAGAGCATGACAAAGGAATGACTCATGTCACGTTCCGAGCAGGTGGTCATAGATGGATATAAGCTGTTCATTGCTGGCGCTGGAGGTGTCTCGGCCTGCAGTGACAACACGGAGTGGCAGGTTCCACTGCTGGCTTTCCATGATCTGACTTTTTAAATAGGACTAAACGGTCAGCAAAATAAATGTAGAAACGTTTAACTATGTGGAAAGATTATGGTCACTACTTATCCAAAGGGGTGGAAGGCAGTTTTCCTCCGGTGCTGAATGCTTTGTTTTGTATGAAGTTATTCTGAGGTGTGAAACTTCGAATAATTCAGTCTACTGTCATTGCTAAGGAGATATAATGACTTCAAAAACGTCTTTTCCTTGCTCTTCCCTTTGGTCATCAGTGGACACCATTTCTTTATGCTAACGATGTCTTTACCTGACCAATGCTGTTCCGTCCTTTCTCTTGACTAGTGTCTTCCGGTACTTGCCTGCATATTTCAAGTATTTTTCTTTAGAAAAGTCAGCACAAAGTACGTAATATAGATAACAGATAAGTGAACCAGAAAGCAGCAGTCCATGCCATCCGTTATCCTTAATGTGCCCTCTTTAATGTGCAAACATTAATCTCTCCATGAGCAGGCAATATTGAAGCGCACTTCATCGCATATGAAACCAAAGGCAAAATCCACAGTCAAGCGCTTTTTGAGCCCACCACGAAGGAGAAAATAAACCATATATTTCAGTTTGTAATTGGTATAATTGAGATGATGCACATCAGTGTATATAATCGCAATCCACGAGCAACAAGAACGGATATATGCTGCATGCCGAAAGTGAAAGTGCTGACCTCGGGCTGACATCTTTTGGGAGGGTGAAGACTGTCCCTCGTTTTTTCTACCACGTTGACGAGAACAGCGCATCTCGAAAGCGGTTCGCCGAAACAACTGAGAAACACCAGTAAGAGAACCATGTTTGGTTACTCTTACACAAAACAGACCATACTATAGAACATAATTCCCCTGCTGACATTGATTCAAACTTACACAAGCCGGTATATATATATATATATATATATATATATATATATATATATATATATATATATATATATATATATATATATATATATATATATATATATGTGTGTGTGTGTGTGTGTGTGTGTGTGTGTGTGTGTGTGTGTGTGTGTGTGTGTGTGTGTGTGTGTGTGTGTGTGTGTGTACATATAAATGTATAGAAGTATACATGCAGACGCTCCGCTCATAGAAGCTCGCTATAATTTGGCCATGCCTTTTGGGTTCGACTGCAACAACCGAAGATTTTCTCCTGATGTTATACTATATCATGGCATACCTAGATTATACATAAGTTCACAGGAAGATGCAGAATCAAAGTGATCAACAGGTGGTCGAACACGGGATACCACTGCAGCGAACGTTTCGACAAAGACACTCGTCTTCGTCAGGGAAGGCCCTACCTACACTTACGAAGACAAGTGCGCTTGTCGACGCGTTGGTATACAGCGACATTCCTTGTTCAGCCTTTGTTGATTACCTAGATTGAGATCATATTGCTCGCGGCTGTAACCAAGGTTCACCTTTCGCTCAGTCTACGCTTAGTGTGTGCACATGTCACTGACTCCACGAAGGCGTGTCACCCAGATTACTTGTGCTGCCACGTTGTTCTGCACGAAACATCTTGTTCAGGCTCGTATTCGATGTAGGCTCACGAGCGACCTCCGTCCGCCTCTCCGCTGTTCGTGTGGCGGTGATTCAACTGAGAGCGCGCCTCCCCGCTGCGGTGCAGACAGCGCCGTGTTCCTTATTCTATGGAGCCGTGCGCGCCGCACTTCCTGTGCTTCCGGGCCGCCCGCCTGCGCTGTCGTGAGCCACAATGCACGCGCCACTTCCGCGCGGTGTCTATACGCGGGAACCGGTAGACTCAGTTGGGCGATGCGGCTGCATGCTCTAATTAGCTCTGTTTTCTGGAATTGGCGGTGGCACTGTAGCCCGACACGTCGCCTCCAGAGTTCATGCTGGGAAGACTGAGGTATGCCTGATACAGCAAGGCAGAAGGTGTTCTGTGAGTATATACAGATGGGTGCTCAATGACTTGACGTTACTCGACTGACTGACTTACTTAAGAACGGAGCGATAAAAAGGCAGGTGAAACGTACGATTAAAGGGATTGGTCGATGGTTGTGTTGAAGAACTATCAACAAGTGTATGTGCAAATGGACCTGGGCATGGAATGGGTCAGACGATGCTGCTGTTCGTACCAGGCTGATATAGCTTGTGATTCGGCATGTCTTCTACAACAGCGTGGAGTGGTGTGACGTTTGCTGAGATAAGCGCTATATGAATAAATGAGCTGATCTGCATCGCTTGGAAATGGGCATGCTTTCTACGACAGCGTGGACTGGTGTGACATTTGCAGAGATAAGGGCGGGGAATAGGCGAGCTGATCTGGACAGACTCGCCGGTAGTTGGAGCAAGGGTGAAAGATTGACATCTGGATGACGTAGAGCAATAGCCGAGTCCGCTATTTTTGGGCACTAGTGCCAATACAGTTGCGCGAAGGTGTTTTCAAAGGCGCGACATTGTTCTTAGCCAAGCCTTCAGTCAAAAGAGTACACAGGCTGATTTAAGGGGTCCGCTGCTTTCTTTTGTGAAGAAGATGCCGCCGATGGATGAGCGACGTCTTGCAGACTTTAATAAACGTACAGTATGCTCCAAGAACGACGGTGTTTACAGTTTTTTATTTTTTTATTTATTTATTTACAGATACTGCAGGCCCTTCTCGGGCCCATGCAGGAGTGGATACTGAGAATACAAACAAGAGAAGTAAATTTAAACTAATTACTTGACATAATTGGAAAGATATAATACATACAGAAGTGAAAAACAAAAAACAAAAAAGCATGGCTATACACTGGACATAGATGACAAATGAATACGCGGACAAGGCAATATTATCAACTCAGTGTGTACACCACTTGAACTCGAATTTCAACAAAAGTTGACATTACTAATAGATTCAACAAATGATTCCAGCGAAGCGGAGTTCACTGCTTCCTCAGATAACGTATTCCAAGTTTCATTTGATACTGACGACTTCAAGCAACGCTTCACAATGTTCTCCATTCAACAGGAGAAGGAAGCAATGGCGATCAAGAACATTGTGTGTGAACTTTCCACGCCGTGAAAAACCGAACATCACCGTGGCGAGTAACTCAGACTCTTGTTCAGAGACGTTGATCCGGGACCGTATTCGTGATTCGTTCGTCTCACGGGTATCACATTCAGTGAACGTCGATTAGCTCTTCCAACGCAAGCAGAAGTGAGGAAAGGAGCTTGGAGAGGGGGCACTGTAAGCGTTGCTACTGCGTCGGTAGCTGTTAACAGTGCATGGTATCCAAGGGCATCGACAGAAGGGGCATCAGAAGGGTTGGTTCCCTCACCCATTCCCTTAAGCGTTCACCCAACGATCGCTCGTCGCTACATCGCTCTCCATCTTACGTCACGCGAAAGTGAAAGTACAGCTGGTAGTGACCGGTGTGGGACACTTCAGTCAGTGGCAGTGTGGCCGATTGGATAGGAAAGCAAGCAAGTCCGTGCCGTGGGTATGGTGCGACGTTCGGGAAGTTGTCGTTCAGCGTTGCACGAAGAACGCCGAGTCGCCAGCGAGCGGGAGGGGAGTGGACGCCGTAGTGAACGTGCGCAGGGACGTGGCCGTTGTTATAGGGGCACGGACATTCATCGCGCGACACGCTGCTTCGTGGAGCAGGCTTCATCGTGTGGAACGTTCCTCGCGAGGCAGCTTCAAGATGTGCCCGGAAGCCGCAGGTGTGTTGAGGGGTCATTCGTCATGGCCAAAATTTGTAACGCCACGTTCAAACTATGATGCCTGTACGCAATCATTTACTGTGGAAATCCTTTCTAGTTGGAAAATCTTCAAGTAAAGGTCATACGCCGCTGAAGAAAAACATGGTATAGAATTAATGCGGCGAATTGGGCATGTTGGTACATATTTGAAAAGGCAGCAGCGCAAAGCAAGACGTCGCACCTCTCGCGTGTCGATAAGAGTTTGTATGAACAAAAGTCAGATGAAGAGCTCGATGAGCAACGGCGATGGCTGTGAATGATAACATATAGGAAGTAGGGTATACTGTGTGTCGGCTGTCTGTACGGGCCACAACGTTAAGCTACAATCACATGATCAAGTAGCAGGTAGATAGAGTGTACTAGATACTATCTCCTTCACCGAGGGTGTGCAAGAGCCTTTCTAAGTGTTCGGATGAACCTCCCGCCTCTAGTGGATGGACACGACCCAGACGCTGTGCCCGAACGCAGGTGTTCTTTGGAACGCGGTGTTGCATGAAATTATCACTGCAATATTTCATCGCGTTCTCTGTGTGACAATGCAGACTTGTTTCAACTGAAAGAGTATGATACTTCACATTTGACGTATACAGCAGTGACGCCGTGCAGCATATGTGCCACGTCTATTTTTTTCTTTTCTGATTATTTTTTTTCGTTCAGCTGAAATCTCATGTGCATTTATGAAGAGCTCGCTGGCGGGTGAGTGATGTCAGTCTAGACAGGTGTGTGGCAGTTGGCGAATGCCAGTAAGGGTAAGGCCGGGAACGCTGACCACTTCAAAGCCAGCTCTCATGTACATCCGGCCACAAAAGCTCACAGGACATGCATTCCACGACAAATCCGAATCTCTGCGTTGTTAAGGCTTGACGTACGCCTCCAAATTATTGGGTCATTCTGTATAGGTTGCAAAGGCTACTGCAACGTGAAACATTGAATTCGAGCCTATGCATGCAGGCTACGCGAGCATTAAGCTTTCTTATTATGTGTGTTATGCAAATCCCGTGTCCCGTGAACTTTTAAAGTCGTCTTTACGTACCGAAAGGGTCAGTGGGTAGATCGTGCGCGGGGTTGTATACAACCCCGTTGACACCGGCTCGCCGGGCACTTTTGCAACTTTTCCCGTTCTGACTTGTTATTGCAGGACCAACATTCCTCCGTCGTCTACTTCCGAAAATGCGACATCGACGGACAGCAGCGGCAATGCTCTCACAGATAAGTTCTATTATTGCTAATTCAGCTTATTTTGTAGGAAGCTGACGTGCACGAAAAGCAAGAACTAGATCGGCAGGAAATAAATTACCATTGCGGTTGGATGGAGGAGGAGGCGACGCTCACCTAAGGCGGCAAATAACAAACAAACAAACAAACAAACAAACAAACAAACAAACAAACAAACAAACAAACAAACAAACAAACAAACAAACAAACACACACACACACAAACAAACAAACCTAGGGACTAAACAGGAAAGAGAGATATGATATGGCATATTTAAATTGAGGAAATAATCACGAACATCTTTACTGCGCAAATAGGGTGCATGACGGACAGCAAATGGAGGTGCAATGAACGCCGAAACGTGCATAGGTTGCTGGAAAATGAATGTATTTATGAGTGGTGGTGAAGGTTCATCTGAAGTCGCTAGCGAAGATGGCATTGTATATAGAAACTACCTGATTTCTTTTAAATTAAAGGGTGTTTTTCTTTAGCGTTTGTAGAAGTACCCCCTTTCCTAAGGTGACCGGGAGCCGACGTTATCAGCTATTAGTATAGGTATGTGTGTCAAATGAGGCATCGCCTAGTATCATTTAATTGCACGACGTTGGAATGTCCTAGGAACGACAACAACGTAAGCGTCATCATTCCTCTCATTTGCATTTGCATCTGACAGAGATGAGATGCACAATGGCAGGAATGTCGACAGCCTAATACACAAAAGAAAGACAAAAAAAAAAGGCGAAAAAGAAAAGCAGCACCGCGCCGCTCAAGATAAAGCGGCTAACGACTTTCGCCTAAATTAGGAAATTCTGTCCTCGTGTGTGACTATTCTTGCACTTCTTTCGCACTTATTTTAAACGCGCGGTTGTCTTTTCCCACTTATATCTACTTATGCAAGATTTTCGACTGTCCGAGCTGGTAAGGGTACACGGCACATGCCGCCATTAGATTCCCTAGTATTGTCCCAACAGCTGCGACGTATCGGGACCGCACTTTATCACGAAGCGACGCGACTGAGTGCGTTTCTTTCTTTCTTTCTTTCTTTCTTTCTTTCTTTTTTTTTTTTTTTTTTGCTGACGTAGACATGAAGTAAAAACCGCGGTGAACGTTTTCCAGGCATGCCGGCTCTCAAGGTTGGGTAAACGTCATCGCTCAGCCGTCCAGCTTAAGCTTCGGAAGCGCGCAGTCGTGGTATGCGGCGCGGAGCGCAATAAATGTGACGAACCGCGAGACGCGAACAGTCGGGTGCCCCGCGAGCCTCCCCGCGAAAGTGAGCGCATAAAAACTCGCGCGAAAAGAGAGCGAGCGTTTTCTCTCTTTCGCCGATAGCGCGCGGGGGGCGCCCGCACGGTTAAAGCCACGCTCTCGGGCACTCGCTCCGGCGTCGAGGAGTCGTCGTCGTCGCCCGCTGTCGTAGTCGTCACAGCCGCATCGCGCCCGACCTTTTTTTTTTCCCTGCCCCCTCGGCGTCATCCTTTCTCCACGCAGAAGGCGCGTGCAGCTCTCTTTCGCCGCAGCGAAGCGTCGGCGTTGTGAGCGCGGTTCTCGGCTCCGTTACCTGGAGCGTTGTCACTCTCGGAACGTGGAGGTCTCCGGCGCACCGGTGGTGTCGGTGGACTTGCGTGCGACTTGTGGACTTCCAGCTGCTGCTTTTGGCGCCGGTGAAGTTTAGTGCGCCGTCCTAGCCCTATAGCTGTCTCGGCTGCGCTCTCCTGCTACTGATGAAAAGGTGACGCGGCCTCGCTGCAGCAACACCTGTCGACTTGAACGTGTCCGGAGGTGAGTTGATGTTGTTGTTGTCGTGGGTTGTGGCCTGCATCCCGGTAATCGTCAGCGGCCGGATGCATAGCGCGAAAGTGCGATGGCCTTTCGGCGCTACGGCGCATCGTGTGACATCGATTCGTAAGTTTGTGAACGCTCATTGTGGCTATATCTACGCAATTCGGAGCGATTCTGGCACACCGTTAACGATTCACAGCTAATCACAGCAAGTAGGAAGTGGAGTATGCTAAAGTGCGATACATATCTTTTCAAAATTTTCAATATTGTAGACCTCTTGTTAATATAGATCAATCGCGCATCTGGCCGTTGCTGTGAGTTTAAATATAAGGTGTGCTTTACATCCCGGAATAACCGATTTCAAACTTTTGATGCTGCCTTCTATGTGTGCGACGAAAACTAATCTTTAAATTAAGAGAGAAAGATTAAAACAATGTTTCTTTGCTTCAGTTCCAAAGTGCTGGTTTCGAAGTGTGTTCGAACCAAGGATTCCATTTAATTACGATTTTTTTGTATTTATTTTTTATTTTTTTAACGCTGGTAGTGCTTCGACGCCAGATACTAGCCGGATGCGGAAAAGTAGTGTTGGGGTTAAATGCTATCGCATTCAAAAGAACGTGCCTAAGTTTCAGCTTGCGCGCCGATGGATCGCCGTCTTCAAAAGAAAGCGATTCGGGAACCTTGAATGGAGAAGGAATGAATAGTAATATCGCGCTCGCCTTTGCGTCATCGCCTTCATGCATCTTCTGCTTTTCGCAAAAGAGACAGCGGCCTCTTCATGCAGCGTGATTTGTTGGCTCTGTGTGAATGCTTCAGCCACTTCTAAAGCCAAGATACCTTCCCTCCCCCCTCCCCCCCCCCCAAACCCCAGGCGTTTTCTGACCGTGGCGGCCTGGTGCTGCTGCTGTCTGGCCAAATAGTTCACACTTAAGTAAAAAAAAAAAAAAATGCATTACGGGTCTGCTGGTGTGACTGAACCCTCCGTACCCCAGCAAAGCATGATGATGATGATGAAGTCTTAATTAGCGGCACAAACCCACTGTGGGGGACAGGCCACAAAGCGGGAGGTAATATGATTGAGAAATGGAATAAATTACTTAACAAATAAATAAGTAATAAAGAATCAAAATAATTGAATAATCATAGATGAGGGGTGAACCGATAATAAATGAAATAAATTAGTGTACAATAAGGTAGTCAGCCATGCTTAGATCGAAATAGTAAATAGTCAAGGATAGACCTAAAAATGAGCAAGTTAAATTTGCAATAATAGTATTATTAATGTTATAACTGTAAATCGGTGTTTTTACTTTGAATTTTCTAAATTTCGAATTTATTAAAGGAGAAATAGATAAATCATAGAAAAAGCGAAATATTATTAAGGCAATCTTTTTGTGTCACAGAGGAAACTACAAACAGCTGTATAGTACAACATCACAATGCTCTAACCATTAGGACACAACCGCTTCTTCTTCTTCTTTTTTTCTTCTTTAAAGTCGGTACAACTTCAGTGCAATACCTTCACAGTGACATACATATTTCCGTTCAAGCGGCTTTCTTTAAACACTCACACACCAACATAAAAATTGTTTCTCGCTTCCTCTCTCTTAGAGACCAAGACAGCGCATTTTTGCGTACAGTTATGCAGGTGCGACTGCGAAACACGTTGTCATAGTTCATTGTCTCGTCATGCAATACGAGGGCCAGAAATGTCACCGGGTATCTTGCACGAAGTTCAGTGCTCTTTTTCGCATTTTCAAGATATATTTCTAATTGCAATATCTATAGGGTCTGTGAATCGTAAGCGCCTGTATAAAGATCTCGTTAGTGCGTTACTGCCGCACACGTCAGTGTACACAGCTCTCTACAGCAAAGGCCGAGGACACAACGTCTTAAAACGAGTCAAGCTAATGCTAATCAAACCAGCGGCTAAGGACTATTTCTTTTCTTGTGATTACATACCGGCACGAGTC